>NC_069499.1:155214174-155481674 GCF_027579735.1 Bombina bombina
ATGTCTTTGTGGGGTATGTGCAGGGCTAGGTTAGTTTCTTAAAACAAGGACACCAAGGTAGGAGAGGTTGGCAATACCTTCTAGCCTGTTGTAGTCCAGCAGGATACAGTATGGTTGGGAGGTTATCTACAGGACCTATGCTCTGCTGCTTGCCTGAGTACACTGTCCCTTAATTTGCTTTTTAAACTATTCCTTTCAGTTTTACTAAATATTTACCTATATTTTTATATTGCTGACATTTGAAGATTTGTAGATATCTCAGTTGTTATACCGCAGAGGTTTTCAAAGTCCCAGCACCCACATGCAATAGATATTAATATATTTTTAAAACAGTGTGATTTGCAATGCTTGCAATGTATTTCTTAAAATTGCAGAAATACACACGCAAGCAGACAAACAAAATCTCACACACACACACAATCCCATACACAAACACACAAGCACACACACACACAAAATCTCATACACAAACACATACACACCCACAAAATCTTATACATGCACAATCTCATACACACACAATCCCCTACATACACACACACACAATCTCATACACAAACACACCCACACACAAAAAATCTCATACAAATACACACATGGGGGTAGATTTTACAAGCAGCGAATGCTGCTATCTACCCCAGTAGTTTCCGGCTCGCCGGAAACAGAAGTTAAAGAGACACTGAACCCAAATCTTTTCGTTCCTGATTCAGAAAGAGCATACAATTTTAAACAACTTTCTTATTTACTCCTATTATCAATTTTCAATCATTCTCTTGCTATCTTTATTTGAAAATCATGAATGTAAATCTTAGCAGCCAGCCCATTTTCAGGTCAGTATCATGGATAGCTCTTGCTTATTTGAGGCTGACATTTACCCACCAATAACCAAGCATAACCCAGGGTCTCAACCAAAAATGGACCTATGTATCACATTCCTGCTTTTTAAATATAGATAGCAAGAGAATAATGAAAAATTGATAATAGGAGTAAATTAGAAAGTTGCTTAAAATTGAATGCTGTATCGGAATCATTAAATAAAAAATATGGTTTCATTCATGTAATTGGCAAGAGTCCATGAGCTAGTGATGTATGGGATATACAATCCTACCAGGAGGGGCAAAGTTTCCCAAACCTCAAAATGCCTATAAATACACCCCTCACCACACCCACAACTCAGTTTTACAAGCTTTGCCTTCAAGTTTGTGCTTGATTTTCTTCTGTGATATGTGCTTCTCAGCATTTTGAAGCCCGATACCTCTCAGAGTACAGTGAATGTCAGAGGGATGTGAAGGGAGTATCACCTATTGAATTCTATGGTTTTCCTCACGGGAAATCTTTTCATAGGTTCTCTGTTATCGGTCGTAGAGATTCATCTCCTACCTCCCTTTTCAGATTGACGATATACTCTCATATTCCATTACCTCTACTGATAACTATTTCAGTACTGGTTTGGCTATCTGCTATACGTGGATGGGTGTCTTTTGGTAAGTATGTTTTTATTTCTTAAAGACACTGTCAGCTATGGTTTGGCACTTTAGGTATTAATGTAAAGTTCTAAATATATGTATTGTACTTATATTTGCCATGAGTCAGGATTATGTATATTTCCTTTTGCAGACTATCAGTTTCAAAATTGGGAAAAACATATTTAGGAAGTTATTTTTTCTTACCTGGGGTATAGTCCTTTCTTCAAAATTGACTGTTTTCATTCATTTTCACAGGCAAAATTAGGCTTGCGAGGCCGCAAAATGCTGATATTTATTGCGTCATTCTTGGTGCGAGATTTCTTTTGCCGTGAAGGTAAGTTCAGTGACGCAAATTCGTAATTTCCGACATCTTAGTTGACGCCAGGTTTCCCTGCACAAGATTGCGTCTGCTATGATGCAAGTTGCGTCATTTCCGGATGTTGTTAGAGCCAAAAAAAAATCTTGTCCTTTTAAGAAGCCGCAGTCGTAAGACCGCTGCTCCTTAACTTCTCCGCCACCTTTTAGGTGGCGAACTACAATCATCCCTATCAAATACGATCAGAATGATTGACACCCCCTGCTGAATGTGCAGGGGGCGGCATTGCACAAGCATTTCACAAGAAATGTTTGTGCAATGTTAAATGCCAACAGCGTATGCTGTCGGCATTTAGCTTTGTCGGCCGGACATGATTTGCTACAGCGAATCATGTCCGCCCACATATGATAAATTGGCCCCAAAATCTCATACACACACACATAAAATCTCATACATACACACACGCACAAAATCTCATACATACACACACACACAAACTCATATACACACACACAAAATCTCATACATACATACACACACACAAACATACACACACACAAAATCTCATACATACACACACACATACACAAAATCTCATACATACACACAGAATCTCATACATACACACACACACTCAGAATCTCATACATACACACACATAATCTCATGCATACACACAGAATCTCATACATACACACACACACACACACAGAATCTCATACATACACACACACACACACTCAGAATCTCATACATACACACACGCACACACACACAGAATCTCTGACATACACACAGAATCTCATATATATACACACACACACAAAATATCTTACATACACACAATCTCATACACACACTCACACACACTCTCATATACACACACACAAACACACACATATGTATATTTATTATCAAATGTGCACCATGTGAGGATGAACATATAAAACATTTTTTTGAAAGTGGAGAAATATATAGCTAGACAGGCGTTGAGGTTAGTGCAGCAAATCTATCAAGGGCAATACTGAGGAGCACTTCAGCATCCTCCAAAATTTTGCTTACTAGTAACTTGCAAACAATAGTAAGTAGCAACACCTGTCCTGGTGAGCATTGGAGAAATCAAGCTGCAGTGATTACCAGGGCAGGTTTTGCTACGTTCTATGGCTTTTCAAGTTGCTAGTAAGCAGAGTTATGATGGATGTTCCAGTGTTCCTCCAGGTAAGAGCTACAGCTGATTGAGGGAACTTGGGTCCAAATCATGCCTCCCTCCCTCCCTGTGACCGTTTGTACTTACAGTACTGCCGGTCTAGTTCTTTCTTCACAGCACGGCGGGTGCGATGCACGCTCAGTGTCAGTCTGGCGCTGTAAAAAAAACAACTTCCGGTCCTTCTTTACTGTGGCATAGAAAAAAAAATCAGGCACAGAAAAAAAAATTCAGCCCCTCCTTTCCCGTGCCTCCCCTTAAGTGCTCTGGCGCCCCCCTGGTACAAGTACCTGGTAATCTGGTTTACATCCCATTGAATTTCTGAGCTACAGTTGATTAGCTTTTGTGTCTGCTAATCATATAGCATAGTGTTGTGCTTAGCTCTCTTTGTATTAAAGGGATATGAAGCCCAAAAAATTATTTTGTGATTCTGACAGAGCATATCATTTTAAAAAACTTTCCAATTTACTTCTATTATCAAATGTGTTTTGTTTCCGTGATATTCTGTGTTGAGGTAGGTGTCTGGAGCACTGCATGGCAGAAAATATTACTGCCATCTAGTGCTTTTGCAAAAGAATAACATTCCCTCCAGACACATGCACACTCCTTAGTTTACATCCCTGCTTTTAAACAAAAGATACCAAGAATATTTGATAATAGAAGTAAATTAGAATGTTGTTTCAATTGCATGCTCTCTCTGAATCATTAAAGAGAACAAAATAGTTTTTATATCCCTTTAATTTTCAGATTTAAATGATAGGAAATGTGGCCAAAAAAAAAAAGTATTGAATTATTTTTTTTAACTATACATAGTAAAACATTACGGCCTAGATTTTGAGTTCGGCATTAGCCGTGAAAACCAGCGTTAGAGGCTCCTAACGCGGGTTTCTTACGGACTCCGGTATTTAGAGTTCAGTTACCGACACTCAAAAAAAACCTAACGCTCACATTTTTACCGACACCTCAGACCCAGTAGTAAACATATACCGACAAAAAAAAGATCCACGAATCAAATAAAAAATATTACACAAACTACACTTACAGTCATACAAACACTACACTATGTTTATTTTTCATATTTAATAATTTTTCATCAAAATACAAAGGATTAAAGTTGCGAGATCTTACATTGACACACGGGAAAAGACCCTCATATACCTACATCTAACTAATAACATTATCACAAACATACACTCATCGATGCATACAAACAATATACACCACATGACATACTCAAAATATTTATTTATTACAAAAAGAACACGATTTAGTTACTTTTTCAAAAAAGCTCATGACGTCATTCACTTTACGAGGAAAACCAGTCTTAGAAAAAAAAACAAGAACAAATTTTAGAGCCTCCATTGACTTCTATTGGGAAGACGTGCTCGTGCACGCGAAACCCTCATTTCCCTAACGCACGCAAATAGCGTAGACAGAAAAACTCCAAATACCAGCGCTAGAAAAGACATGATTTCATGCGTTAGACCCAGCTATGATAAATAGATCAAGAAATGACTATTTCCCTATGGTGGATTTATGGATTTTACTGTTTGAATATTCACAACACCATTAAATTCTTTCAGACTTTTATATTACATCAACTACAAATCAACATCACTAGTAACAACATTTTTGTTTTAAAAATATTACATTTAAACGGACACAAAAATAATGTCAACTTTTCAGGATTCACAAACACTACACAATGGGAAACAATTCTCATTTACCTTTATTATTGCATTTCAGTTATTCAACTCATATGCTTGCAGCAACAGCATATCTACATAGGCTTAACACATGATCACTCATAGATGCACATACATTACTTTTAACATTCACTCATACATGTGCATTCAAATGATGGGGGAAAAACACATTACATTCTCTAGAGGAATCACAAAACACAACATATGGATTTTACTGTACTTTTAACATCATGATTCCATCACCAGAAACCATTAGGAATTACGTACAACAAGAACATCAGTACACCAGATTACAGATGTCACTTTATGGGAAGGAACAACAATGCCAGACCGCTATATAGAAGTCAGCATATGTGGGACACAATCACAATATATACGTACATGTACATAACACGCATCACCCATCACGCAACCACAAAGCACACATTTAGATTTTATTCAGCACACAATAACAATGTAGCACAATACAACAACACAATGAGGATTTCAGAACTACATAGGCAGGTTAATAATATCATGACGTCATTAGAAGATTCAACCATACACATCACAGATTCACGACTGTACCGCCCCTTTCGGAACTTTAACACTCAATACTACAATACAACATATACGTAAACAACAGTTTGGAACAGCATTATTAAGGCGATTTCAATGGGACAATTAATAAATATTGTCAGATCGCAAATCACTTATATATATAATACTACAGATGACAGCCGGAAGTTCTGCAGTATTAGTGCCATTTGAATGGACGCATAAAATATTGACATCTCGGCAATCACTTATATATACAATACTACAGATGACAGCCGGAAGTTATTCAGTATTAGTGCGATTTGAAAGGGACGCATACAATATTGACATCTCGGAAATCACTTATATATACAATACTACAGATGACAGCCGAAAGTTATTCAGTATTAGTGCGATTTGAAAGGGACGCATACAATATTGACATCTCGGCAATCACTTATATATACAATACTACAGATGGCAGACGGGAAGTTCTGAATTATTATTGCGATTTTAAAGGGACGCGTACAATATTCACATCTCGGCAATCACTTATATATACAATACTACAGATGGCAGACGGGAAGTTCGGAATTATTATTGCGATTTGAAAGGGACGCATACAATATTGACAGCTCGGCAATCACTTATATATACAATACTACAGATGGCAGACGGGAAGTTCGGAATTATTATTGCGATTTTAAAGGGACGCGTACAATATTGACAGCTCGGAAATCACTTATATATACAATACTACAGATGACAGCCGGAAGTTATTCAGCATTAGTGCGATTTTAAAGGGACGCATACAATATTGACAGCTCGGCAATCACTTATATATACAATCCTACAGATGGCAGCTGTTACTTTATCGTTTACAAACAATATTGCAGCAACATTGATCGATCACATTCGATGCACATTATACACAACTATGCACTTTCATTCATGTTAGCCTGGACGTGTGCTTGTTACTATAAGATCGCGTTTAAGAAATATTGATTACGCATATGAACAAACATTACAAACATGCACTGTATGTGTGATATTTGACACTCTCACATTGAGAATCATTGTTTGAAAATAACATTTCAGCAAACAACAAATAAACGCCCACTGTGAAAGCATTCGCGCCGCTCACATACAAACAGGTGAATACAATCAGCAATCATTACAAACTCACTACCATTGGACTAATTGTACTATAAATCCCCCAAACAACATGGCCAATGCATCACTTGTGATCCACATCAGATCAAGTGCTTACCTTGTTACGCTGTTTTGAAAGATGGATGACGATGACATGGTAGATGCTGCTGGTGCTGCTATTGGCGAACTAGCTGTTGGTCGAATCAGGCAGCCTCGGCGGCTCAGACTGAGACGAAGGGGTCATCTGGTTCGAGGTCCTCGTGTCTACAGGGTGAGACCCACCTTGGAAAACATGAGCGACTTTGAGGTTTTTGATAAGTATCGGCTCGATCGCGAACAGCTCATTGGCCTTTACGATCTTCTTAAACCTCATTTGGAGCCACGTATAAGAATAAGGACTGCTGTTCCCGCCATGAGTAGGATGCTAAGCTGTCTATACGTCCTGGCCTCCGGGAGTTTTCAATCCGGAGAACTGTACATGCATGGCCTGGCTCAAGGTACATTCTCTGGGGTGTTTGATAACTTTCTGGACGCCATGGTACGTATCAGTAAGCAATACATAGGATTCCCACAGAATGATGGTGATTGGAGGCGCCTGAAGCGGGAATTCTTTGATATTGCTCAAATGCCCAATGTCTTGGGAGCCATAGATTGTACCCACATTGCGCTCCGTGCTCCAATTGATGACTCGCCCTTCAGAAATCGCAAACATTTTCATAGCCTCAACGTGCAGTATGTTTGTGACGCACAGATGAGGATTATGCATGTGTGTGCGAATTTTGGAGGAGCTTGTCATGATGCCCGCATCCTCTCTCTGTCGTCCCTGTGGAGACAGTTTGAGGAAAGACAAATGCCCCCTGGTTATCTCGTTGGTGAGTATTTGTGCACAACATGGTTAATTATTTTGACAATTGCCACTGTAGTTTTAAAATGTTAGCGTAATGTTCAGCTATAGGATGCAATTTAACCATATATTTTCCCCCCGCTAATGTCTACTTTTAGTTCAATGCAGATATGTAGCATGTCTTACCTTAAATGCTCAGATAGAGAATGTAATGTAACCATGTAGTTAGCATTTTACACAAGGCTTGATTTAGGAGAAATACGCATATGTAGCATGTCTTAGCTGAAATGTGAAGATATTAGCTAATGCAATTTAACCATGTCATTGTCTCTTTTCGCAAATGTCTTTTAGTTCAATGCAGATATGTAGCATGTCTTACCTTAAATGCTCAGATAGAGAATGTAATGTAACCATGTAGTTAGCATTTTACACAAGGCTTGATTTAGGAGAAATATGCATATGTAGCATGTCTTAGCTGAAATGTGAAGATATTAGCTAATGCAATTTAACCATGTCATTGTCTCTTTCCGCAAATGTCTTTTAGTTCAATGCAGATATGTAGCATGTCTTACCTTAAATGCTCAGATAGAGAATGTAATGTAACCATGTAGTTAGCATTTTACACAAGGCTTGATTTAGGAGAAATACGCATATGTAGCATGTCTTAGCTGAAATGGGAAGATAGAGAATAATATTGAACTAGATATTTTAAAGTTAAAATAAACATTTGTTAATGGATTATCATGTACAAAACTTTTTATTGTACTACAAATACTATTTTGAGGATTCTGTTGGAATTATGTTCTGTTCATAATTTATAGGTGATTCTGGGTACATCAGCCGGCCTTGGCTCATTACCCCCTTGCGTAGCCCGACTGATGTGTCTGAGGAGCGCTACAATAGGGCTCATAAGAGAACCAGGGCGGTGGTTGAACGGATGTTCGGGCTCCTGAAGATGAGGTTCAGGTGCCTGGACAGGTCGGGAGGAGCCCTCCAGTACAACCCAAAGAAGGTGCCTAAGATCGTTGTAGCCTGTAGCGTCCTGCATAATATTGCACAGCGGGCTGGGATGCTGCAGGCCGTCCGGCCGGACAGAAACCTCCTCAGAGATGAGGAGGATGATCCTGTTCTAGAGGGGCCATTCCGGGATGAGGGGCTCAATGTCAGAGCAGACATCATCAACCGCAACTTTAGACGGTAAAGAATAGAAGTTAGACCAGAGTATTATCAATAGATGTGAACTGTAGGGAAATGACAAGTAGAGAATTGTGCAAACATGTTAGGATTGTTCATCAAATGCTAAAAATATGTTTCATTTATTAATATAAGTGATGCTCTGGCCATTGGGTCATGTAGCGAGTCTTTGCCACCTGGTTTTTAAAGAGGACATCAGCTGGTAAGTATAAATGTCTGGACTGTTGCTGGCATGAATTGTACACAAATACATCATATGGCATACATTTTCTAAACTAGTATTTAGTTTACACATTACTTAAAATGAAAATACTCAGAAAGGGATCCTCTAGCATGACTATGGTTCAATGTCACACATTAGAGGTTTGTTCTGCTCAATATGACTCATCTTCACACTTGATAGAACATAACACAAGATGCTACACAGTAAGCTAGTGACAGAAATTTCTTATGAAATGGTGGGTGGGAGAGGGCTAGAGAAATGATTCACACACTTGTAGTAATTTTGAATAAACTTTTTATGCCATTAGGGAGCTGACTTAATCTAAAGACTGAAAGGGAAGAATTAGAAGCCTGACAGTGAAGATTGCCCAGACTGACAGTGGAAAAAGCCAAGATTGAAATTGAAGTATACCAATGGGATCATGTCTGGCATTATCTTTCAAATCTGCTGACCTTGAAAAGCATACAAAGACATGTTCACATGGTAAGTGCCAACTATTTAATAGAATAAGGCTGTTGAGGCATCCTATTGGAGACACTTAGATGATTTTCAAATTTTTAGATGGTATTTCACAGTCCTCTATTTTTGAAATGATGAATAAGACACCTATTGAAGATCAACTTTTTACCCCTGAATTGACTTTCAAAGACCATGCATTATCCAGGTTGGTGTACCAATGCATGCTAGTTAAGAATCACAGGAAGAATGTTGAATATTAGTAGCTTCCATACATTAGTCATATTTAGTTCTTAATTAGATATTTAGGGATCACAATCAGACACTTAAATGAATTTCTAATTTTTAGATGGGATTTCAGTCCTCTATTTTTGAAATGATGAATAAGACACCTATTGAAGATCAACTGTTTACCCCTGAATTGACTTTCAAAGACCATGCATTATCCAGGTTGGTGTACCAATGCATGCTAGTTAAGAATCACAGGAAGAATGTTGATTATTGGTAGCTTACATACATTAGTCATACATATTTCATCATTAGATATTTAGGGATCACAATCATAAAAAGGAATACATATTATAGTTGATATAGAGGTATTTGAATGGACATGAAATATGACATTTATGTTCAACATATATATTATTGAAATGTGATATACATTTTTATGTATAATTCGAAAATCAGATTTTTTATTTTTTTTATTTTATTACACAATATTATTATTATTTTTTTTTTAAATATAATTAATAAATATCTTTAAAATATGTTGAACAAAGTTAGAGCATAGACACAAGATGATTGTAAATGTATTTTATGAATCTTTGACTACGTGTGTATTAACTTTTGTAAACATTTTTTTTACATTTCAGATTGGCATCTGATGACTTCCAGGAATATATTTTTATTTTTGGTTCAGAAACTATTAAATTTTAAAATGGTAATAATAAAAATTTTAGTATTAAATACACTCTTTGGAACAGATTATAATAAATATCCATATAATCTGTCAATAAAAATCAATTTGACTCCCATGACTGGTAGTTGTCTATTTGATACGCACATGCATAAGATCAAATAATGCATTAATTGTGGAAAATCCACTGATTCAGAGAATATTACATTAAACTATCTTTTTTAACATTCATTGGGGAGTGAGATCCATCAATGCTTTTTTTTTGAAATTCTTAGATGTTAAAATAATTTCGGATATGTAGTCAATTTCACAAAAATTAATTTTTTTTACTTTTAAGAAGGGGAAGTGGTTCAATTACATTAAAGTGACAGTGTTGTTGAATGTAAAATTAATTTTATAAGATCTTGTATCTTCCTTAGGTATCTCAAAACATTATTTGCTAAATTATTTTAATTTTTACATTTATAAATGGTAGGTCATTTAACTTTATATTTTTCACAAGCTAGTTATTGGATGGCAGGTTAATCGATTTGATTTTCTAGTGGAGTCATTTAACTATAGTTAATAATATTATGTAGTTTTTAAAATCTTACCTCTTGGGTTAGACATCACATATCTATATATAATTTTCATTCACCTTTAGTTTATTTTGACAATGTTAAATCAACATTACAAATGTTTTGGTCCTTAAAGGGACATTCACAAAGTATATTGTGTATTGATTTTTAAATAATTCATAAAAGAATTTAAACATATTTAGAAAGTACTATAGAATTACATTCAGTCTTTAAATATACTTTGTAAAAAAAAAATCAATGCACATATCTTAGTCAATTACATAAGGTATCTATGTGCAACCAACAATCAGCATCAAAATAGCCTATGTAGATATGTATTTAATCCAAAAAAATATATAATTACAATCTAATGATTGAATACCAAAACATATTAAGTTGTTCAAATATTATAATCTTATCCAAAATGCATACATAACATATAGCTTAATGTCCCTCTAAGCTGAAGACTCCGAAATACCTCCTTTACAATATATATTTCAGTCAGTGTGTAAAACAATCCAGAAGTTAATCTAAATTTTATATACTCATATGTTATACTAATTTATCAAAAGGAAGGTGCCTAGGTTTCTGATATTTCAAGCATTATTGTGAAATGTTTATTTAAAGGGACATGAACTAAAAATATACTTAAAGGGAGACAGTTAAAAAATTAATGATTTATACATTCTGAATGAGTATTCTATTTTAAGCAACTTTAAAAATTGTCTCATATTATGAATGCTCCTTGTGATGTTGCTATCATTACTTTAAAAAATAAGGCATTAAATAGATAATTTATTAGCTTCAGTACTCTGGACTGAACTTGGTTTTTTGTGGTGGATTAATTTATCCAACAATCATCAAGGACAACCCAGGTTTTTGAAACAATTGTCCGTAATCTCAAATATCATTATTGATTTGCAAAGAAAGATAACAAGATAATTGTTAACATTTGAGAATCGGATTAAATTATAACGTTGATTAACATTTCATGCTCAATCTGAATCACCAACGCTAAATTTGTTTGGACAGTGTCCCTTTAAGAGATTTAAAGAGTGTATTTACTTCTCTTCCTATCTTGACATACTTTGCTTGAAAAGCATATCGAGATAGGCTCAGTAGATGAAGATTGGTGGATGCACAGAGATGCCTTATGTGATTGTCTCAACCATGTGCATTTAAATTTCTTCTGTTGAGGATATCTAAATACTAAGATAAATTGATTTACATTTTAAAGTCTAAACAATCTTCTATCTCTACAGATCATTTGATACAATTGTTTGTTTGTAATGTCTATTTAAAAATAAAGACGCCATTGCACAATAACATATATGAGCACTTCAGACAAATACAAGCTCGAGGTTTATTTACTAATAACAAACAAACCTGTAGTTTAAAATTTATAAACAGATTATCCAAGTTACTGACCTTATAACCTGAATTTGAACATTCAGAAATATTGCGTGGGAAACGCATCTTGAAACACCAGATTAGCATCTTTAAACATTAAAGTCTAATGTCACGCAATAGCACACAATCAATGTGCATTATGAAATACATTTAATAGAGCAATATCAATACTTCACAATAAGTCAATAAATGGATTTTATGAACAATAAAGACATACAATATTAAATGTGTATTTGTATTAAAGAAACAGACCGTTATTAAACCGAGAAATGTCTACAACATTAATAATGTGACAGTATTAGATGTTAAATAGAATTTAATCATTAATATTTAACGGATCACGGATATTAAATCTGCGTCACACATATCCGCATGACAGGCCCATGAGTTACAAATAAGTCTACATGAAAAATGAAGTTACAGCACCACCATGAGGTATGTGTAAGGAAGTTACTAAGATATGAAACATTAAGGAACGGCCAATCAGAGTTCATCACACAAACACAACTTGAGTCAGGATGGTCTCACAGACATTCTAACAATATTTCAAACTTTTATCCAATCAGATGTACAGATAACTTGTCCCATGGTGCATCTCATGTTTACTTCACCATATAAAAGTCCATTACACGTTGCCATCTTTGTCAGTTCTCTAATGCCTGCAGGCAGTTTATATTATTATTATAATATATTTATTGGACAACCCAGCAGGCATGTCAGCTCCCAGGTTCACCAAGGAGGAGAGCGCTGCACTGGTCCACGCCGTCAAGGACTTTTATCCCCAGCTGTTTTGGAACAAGAGGAGGTTGACAGATGCGCCTGTTAAGAAGGCCCTCTGGGAGTCTATCACCAATGCGGTTAGATTGGTGTGTGACGTCCAGAGGACCCAGGATCAGATCATGAGGAGATTCGGAGATATGAGGTTGCGGTTAACCAAAAAAGTCAACCTCATAAGGGACTGGGTACAAGCCCGTAAAAGAGGTGGCAAAAGAGAGGCCCCGCGGAAACTGTACCTACTCCCTTATGAGGTGACTTTATGCAAGCTCCTCAATCTCCGGGTCCCCAAAAGATTCAGATCCTCGCCATCCTCGGCCTCCTCTTCTTCCCTCCCAGCTGCGGGATCTGAAAGTCCTGACGCGGGGGCCAGGGCAGCTGCTTCTCCGTCCGGTGGCCTGGGAGGAGATGGAGAATCTGAACCAGGTAATTATCCAACTTCATATAATATCTTATTTTTTTTTTTTAATCAATAAATGTGTATATAGTCAGATACTAAAACTATATAGATCTCACAACATACACTACATATGATGTTTAGATATCTGATTTTAGATTAGTGACACATGAAATAGGAATGATGTGTCTTGCGCTCTACAGAATATGCGTCACAGAGCGAAAATGGAATTGCGCATACACGTTAACATGGCTTTGCTGTAAGTGGCATTGCTTTATACATGTTGGTCAAATGACGGATGCGTAATTCCGCTTTGAATCATTGCGCAATGATCGCGAAAATGGAATTGCGCATACACGTTAACATGGCTTTGCTGTAAGTGGCATTGCTTTATACATGTTGGTCAAATGACGGATGCGTAATTCCGCTTTGAATCATTGCGCTATGATCGCGAAAATGGAATTGCGCATACACGTTAACATGGCTTTGCTGTAAGTGGCATTGCTTTATACATGTTGGTCAAATGACGGATGCGTAATTCCGCTTTGAATCATTGCGCAATGATCGCGAAAATGGAATTGCACATACACGTTAACATGGCTTTGCTGTAAGTGGCATTGCTTTATACATGTTGGTCAAATGACGGATGCGTAATTCCGCTTTGAATCATTGCGCAATGATCGCGAAAATGGAATTGCGCATACACATTAACATGGCTTTGCTGTAAGTGGCATTGCTTTATACATGTTGGTCAAATGACGGATGCGTAATTCCGCTTTGAATCATTGCGCAATGATCGCGAAAATGGAATTGCGCATACACGTTAACATGGCTTTGCTGTAAGTGGCATTGCTTTATACATGTTGTTCAAAATGAAATGTGAATTATTATATATGTGAAGAATACAGTATTCTTATTTTCAATATTATACATAATAAAAAAAGAAGAATCCAAATAAATTATAACATATGCACATCAATTGATGAGAATGAAATAACACCAAAAAATAATTAAAGCTACAGTAAACAACACAACTGATTGAAAATAAGAGTACAGGATATATTTATCATGAATTGAATTGAGGAAACAATTAACTCATGGGACTACCAAAGGATTAATAGTTTTAAATTGATTTGCTAATAATGTAAAGATTTTAAACATGGCATGATTTGTATTAATGATATGCAATCCTCATTTAATATATTACAGATATGGATGTTGCTGCTGGATCCTTAAGGCAGGGCTTGTCACAGTATGGTATGTCTCATTTTAATTGACATTTGTCTTAGAAACATGGACAGAACATTACATACTAAATCCACATTGTTCAATATTTATATGTAATGTCCCTTTAATAGATGAAAATTAAATAATTCTTCGGATATCCTTAAATAACATATTAGATTTGAATTGCATGCTCAATCCCATTCATTACATCAACATATGGAGTAGAGAATTCATTAACACCAACATTGTCAAATCAATATAATTTTATATTAAAGGGATACTGATCTACAATTATTAATGTTGTCATTCAGATAGAGTATGCAATATTAATAAACATTTAAATATAATACTATCATCATATGTGAAATATTATATTGCTAAATGTATTTTAAAATCAAGAATGTACGTTTATCTGCATCTCAATTTTGGTTGAACAACCTGGGTTTTTATTGATGATTGGTGGATACCTTCAACAAACAATATTTATTGAATACAATATTGCTTATCTGTCTTTAAGATTAAAATGCAGCAACATTCAAATTATAATAGGAGTCAATGTTAAATCATTTTGAACAGTTTGAACAGAGAAATCAATGATTTAAATTAATCATGTCAGTGTCCCTTTAATAAACAATAGATTCATTCATCTTTACATTCTTTGGATTAAACAATATTGATATATAATTCACATATTCACTGTTGGAGTTACTTTATAGATATCAGCATACTCTAACAGCACCATGATTACATATTTGTACTAATCAATTTGGTTTTGTATTGTGATAAATATGTGTTGTGTCCTAAACAAGATTACTGTACATTGCACAAATGGCTCGATGTGCCACATGTGTTTGTTTAGATTTGTCAACAGCTGCTCTTCAAAATGTGGTTTGTGTGTATTCTTTTAAGAACATTGATCAATGGGTATATTTAGATATGCAATAGTATCGTATGAGATGAGTTTGATGTCTAATATAGTCTGAAATTAAACATATGTTCAATACATCATTTTTAACAGAATCCCCTTGATTCAATCAAGCATTTTCTGGTTTAATGACTGCTCTATTCTTCACATTTTCAAGTTGATTAATCTTAAAATTCGATACAGATGTGATTTAGTGATATCCCAAATGTGTTTCCTAATATATATCTATATCATTCATAGAGAGAGTTGGTGTGGTGAGCCCACAGGAATCCAGCAGTGACATAGAGCCGCCTTTGCGGTCTCCTGGTAAGTCCATTGACTCATTTATATGTCATTGAAGGTGTATTGGTAATCAATATTATGAGCATGATTCTGATGAAGCATAACATTTGAAACAAACATATAATTTTCTCTTCTGATTATATATTAATTTTCTTTTAATATTGAAAGATTAATAATTAAAACTTTATTAGTCTACACATTTGTTATTCAGAAGATGTATAGCATATGTTTGTTTCCATGTTCATTTTTGACAACAGTCATCAAGTGATACACACATGAGAAATCTTAAATGTTCTATGTACTATGTTTTTATGATTTTTAAATTAATACAAACAATACATCGAAAATATGAATCATTGAGAATAACAAATCTAATGTAATTTGTATGCTCCATCAAAATGATGTAAATCATAACTTTGGGTGTGTATATCTTTAATGCAACATTGATGTGTGTCTTTGAACAACAGTAACATATGTTATAATATCTGTTCTTAACGTGTACACAACATGTTATGTTTTACAGAGATTGATTTAACATATGTGACGGAGGAGGAAGAGGCTGCCTTGGAGTCTAATGGTATGTGAAATATATCTATCATGTTTCCAACATGTTGCTTTATTTGAAATCATTTCATTGAAGACATTCAAAGTCTACAGCTTTTGCACTTTAAAAAGGAATATTATTTGTCTGTTCAAATACACTACTGCCCCCTTTCTATATCAGGCAGCATGAATTTTTTTTTTTTTTTTTTAAATGTATAATTCATGCCATCATTATGTCACATGCATATTCCAGGCCAAAACACAATAATAATGTTATAATTGTACAGACAGTAATTGATATTCATCTGAGTGCCTATATGCATACCATATCCTCATTTCATAATTGTTTACAAATTCAAACACACTTCTAAGTATATAGAAAACATAATCAATTTGAAATGCGTTGATTTGATTTCATGATGTATGAGATGTTAATATATATTTATTAAATTTTCAGATGGATCCACCACTTCTGGTCATCTGGTTTCCGCCCCTGCCCAGTCCCCTGACCAGTCACAGACCCCTGCCCAGACCCCTGCCCATGCCCAGACCCCTGCCCATGCCCAGACCCAAACCCCTGCCCATGCCCAGACCACTGCCCATGCCCAGACTCCTGCCCATGCCCAGACCCCTGCCGGCCCTTCCCATTTATCATTTCCTGCCCCTCCCAAAAAACGCCCCTACAACACCCTTCACCGCTCTCCCCGTATTATGGCCCGTACAGCTGCCCAGACCCCAACTCCCCACTCCCCAGCTGTAGGCCTACCCCGGAGCATCAGCTCATCCCTCCCCAAGCCAATCCCTCCCCAAGCCAATCCCATCCCTCCCCCCTGTCTCAACCTTCATTGTCCTGAGTGTCAGATTGTCCTTCCCAGGCACAGCTGTAAGTATCATTCAAAATCAACATTATAAGATACTTAGAGGTACACTGAAGGAAAATATTTTCTATTGTGATTCAAATAGAGCATGCAATGTTAATCAAATTTATAATTTACTACTCTTATGAATTATTCTTCATTCTCTTGATATCTTTATTGAAACAAAGAAATGCCTATAATTATTTTAAAAAATAAAATAATTGTGGACATCATTTCTTTATTGTTGGATGAATGTATCCATCAACCAGCAGGGACAAGCAAAGTTGATAAACAAATATGGCCTGCCCTAAAAACCGACATTCTTGCATTCAAAATCTAGCTATAGAATTCAAACATTTAAAGAATATGTGTAATTTTTAAATATTTGTAATGTCATGCTCTATCTGAATCAGTCAATTAAATATTTAGGTTTAGTGTCCCTTTAATTGGATATCACTACATATACCAATCACCACTACTTGGATCCAACAATTAATGTACAAATGTTTATACATTATCTCTTGTCTAACCCAGTGGGAATGTAATTTCTTCAGGTTGCTATGTTTACACAGCTTGTCCTCAATGCCAAAATGTTTAAGGATAGGTGTGCCTACCACAGTATAATTAAAATATTTAAATTGCTAATGTAAGTACAATGTAAATCCTTTAACAAGATTTGATACACTCAAGCTGTATAAGTGGATCATCTAAAACCAATTAAAGGGGACAACATGTTTGAGTAAACTGTCCCTTTAATGATTTCGGTCTGTCTGAATAACATAATTCATGTGTAAAGAATAAATTTAAACTAATTGATGTAAAGAATGATTTGTCTTTATGATGACAATGTATCTTTTCTATTTTTTTCGTCTGTTGTGTAATTATCATTAATATTTAATTTATTCTTTATTTTAGGCTGTGACTCAGCATGGCTCATGCTAGAAGGTATAGCAAGAGTAGAGCAGGCCGTGTTGAGGAACACAGCTGTCCTGAGAGGGATGAACGACACCATGCAGGCCCAGCTCCGGGTTCAGGACTTGACTCTGCGTGAAATTATGCGATTAAGTTCAAGGCCTGAATCTGGAGCTGGACATGCACAGGACGATGAAGAGGATGACCAGTAAGTGGAGGATCTGGAGATGCTCCAAGGTGGCAGATAAGAATCCTCCGTCCACATGTTGATGTTTTTTTTATTGTTGCCATTTGGCCTTTTTAAAAGTTTATTGTTGTGCCTGTTGCACTCTTTTACCTTGTCATATGTCTCCAATGGGGCTATGGTGGCCCTTGGCAACTCTCTTCATGGACTGTGATGCACTGTGTTACCTTGTCATATGTCTCCAATGGGGCTATGGTGGCCCTTGGTAACTCTCTTCATGGACTGTGATGCACTCTTTTACCTTGTCATATGTCTCCAATGGGGCTATGGTGGCCCTTGGCAACTCTCTTCATGGACTGTGATGCACTGTGTTACCTTGTCATATGTCTCCAATGGGGCTATGGTGGCCCTTGGCAACTCTCTTCATGGACTGTGATGCACTGTGTTACCTTGTCATATGTCTCCAATGGGGCTATGGTGGCCCTTGGTAACTCTCTTCATGGACTGTGATGCACTCTTTTACCTTGTCATATGTCTCCAATGGGGCTATGGTGGCCCTTGGCAACTCTCTTCATGGACTGTGATGCACTGTGTTACCTTGTCATATGTCTCCAATGGGGCTATGGTGGCCCTTGGTAACTCTCTTCATGGACTGTGATGCACTGCGTTACCTTGTCATGTCTCCAATGGGGCTATGGTGGCCCTTGGTAACTCTCTTCATGGACTGTGATGCACTTTGTTACCTTGTCATATGTCTCCAATGGGGCTATGGTGGCCCTTGTCAACTCTCTTCATGGACTGTGATGCACTGTGTTACCTTGTCATATGTCTCCAATGGGGCTATGGTGGCCCTTGGTAGCTCTCTTCATGGACTGTGATGCACTGTGTTACCTTGTCATATGTCTCCAATGGGGCTATGGTGGCCCTTGGTAACTCTCTTCATGGACTGTGATGCACTGTGTTACCTTGTCATATGTCTCCAATGGGGCTATGGTGGCCCTTGGTAACTCTCTTCATGGACTGTGATGCACTCTTTTACCTTGTCATATGTCTCCAATGGGGCTATGGTGGCCCTTGGCAACTCTCTTCATGGACTGTGATGCACTGTGTTACCTTGTCATATGTCTCCAATGGGGCTATGGTGGCCCTTGGCAACTCTCTTCATGGACTGTGATGCACTGTGTTACCTTGTCATATGTCTCCAATGGGGCTATGGTGGCCCTTGGCAACTCTCTTCATGGACTGTGATGCACTCTGTTACCTTGTCATATGGCTCAAATATTCCTTATTTTTACAAGATTATTTCTAAACATTGTTGATGTTTTCTTACATACTAATAAAAGACATGTAATTGCACGATTCTTTGTCCTCATTCTTCATGTTATTTTTTTAAAGCTCTAGTTTATCTTGTTGATCCTTAAAGGGACCTACCAAAAATATTTTTTTATAAAAAATCATATATGTAAGACAATTGTAAATGACTTTAAGATTAACATCTCCAATGTAATCTTACTATTTGTCTTTATATATTTTTCTCTTAGCTTTATCATTGCATGATTATGATTAGCATAGTAATTTTTTTTATATATGTATATATAGATTGTTATTTGTGTATATATGTATATTTCAATTTTCACATCCATGTGTGTATTTAGAAACTCTGCATGAATTGATGCACCTTTAACAAATGATCTGAGGATTGATACAATGATATAATCCCTGTAAAGTGTTCATTTTATTGAAATAGTATTGTCTATGTGTATCCTCCTTTTAAAAACAAAATAATGTCCCTTTTAAGGGATGGTGAGCACAATTGTTAATGAATGTTTTTCCATTTCTAAAGCGTTTTTGTCCTTTTTACATGAACAAGGACATATAATCTTATTAATAAACAATCTTATTGTAATGTTGACAGCACATGTATTTCATTTTCTATTCTATCTTATTGTAAAAGTGTAACCAAATAAATCTCTGTGTGTAATGCAAATATTTTAGATGATGAATATTTTTTTAAAAATATGTTAACAAAATAATTCTACTCCCATATATGGCTATAGGTAGGCTGACCATATTTAAACTTGAATAAATGACATGTTTAATCAATCCATGTATCATTATTGTTATTCCAAAACAATCAAAACATATCTTAAAACATCAATGGCATATGTATTTCTCATGTGTATCTTTTAAATGTTAAAGATATACACCATAGCTATAGTTCAAGGGACAGTCAAGTCCGAAAAGATGATTAATGATTTGGTGACATTCCTAGATAGCAATCTAGACACATACTAGTTCCTAAAATATAAATACGTTTTTTAGTGATATGCCAAGCTGTCAACTGAGTCCTTGTATTGGCTGCGGTTTTTCAGCTATCTCGGATGCGCCATGTTGCTTAAAACGTCACCTGCCAGGCTGTCCAATGATTCCTTGTATTGACTGACGTTCTTACGTGATCAAGAATGTGCCTTTTATTGGATGGCGTTTTTACGCGATCAAGGATGCGCCTTTTCTTTTGGGCGTTCTTACGTGATCAAGAATGTGCCTTTTATTGGATGGCGTTCTTACGTGATCAAGGAAGCGCCATGTTAAGACGTCACATGCAAAGGTAAAAAAACGTCTAATTGGATTACGTAGTCCCACAATATTTGTTTGTGCACGTTAAACACGTTTGTGACTGCAGCCAATTTTAAAAACCTTGCGAATATGTATTATTTGCATCATGTTACATTGTTGACCCATAGCTGATAAAGACCACCACATTCTCTTTTGCTGGATGTCTGGTTGAATAAACGAACGAAAGCAAAATGTTTTCATGCATATGATATTTCGAGGCAAGTGCAAATCTCTATAGTCCATGTTGTTTAATATGTTTGTCAACAATATGTTCCTTTTTCATAAAAATGACTGTTGTTTTTAATGTTAAAGATATCTAATTAATAAATATGCGCTATTGTGTTAGAATAAAGTAATCAATATGCATTTAGCTTTATCATATGCTAAATATATGATGCCGACTTCTTCTAAATGTAATTTCGTTGTATATTTTATTAAAGGTTCATTAGACACTCACATTATAAATCAAAACTTTTTATTTTGTCTCTAGTTAGATAGTCCATTGTTTAACAAATACATGTTTCATTTTGCTTCTGTTCAAAGAAAATGTAATTAATTTTCAGACTCCTCGCCCAGCCTCTGAGTTTCATGTGAGTACCATCTCCAGCTTTCTCCTGTTTGTGTAAAGGGTCTTTTCATATGTTAATGATGGGGTATTGTCTTGTTTTACGTTTGTAATGGGGGTTCATCTATATTTTCAATAGAGCTAACCCGATTTTCTTTGAAAGTGTTTGAAGCTTTGTAATATTGATATCAGTATATGTTAATCTTGTTGTTTGTAGTAGTGTCTATTACATACAGTTCTGTTAAAAATATAGTATACTGTCCCTTTAATGCAAATGTTGATTTTTGTATCATGTATGAGTTCCACATTGTTTAATCTTCAAATATATTATTGTTAGCATATTTTCACCCCCCACTCCTAAAAGGACTTTAAACCATATTCATTGTTCAAACAAATGTCTTTCTAAAAAAAAATTAACACAATAATGTCTCTTTAAGAAAATATACTTTATTTAACACGTCAATATAAATCTGATTTCAATATTTAATTTTTGACCAAGTACATGTAGATATACCAACAAGCTTCAAATATGTGTTAGCATATGTAATTTTGTTAAAGGGACAGTTTAGAAAACAAATAATGTTTTGCATTATTCTAAAAGTCAATTTTGTAATATCAATGATATCAAAGGTTTCTCACCAATTAATCATTTGTCTTTGTTTATTTAAATTTGCTAGCTAAACCTATGAGGTTCGTGTGCTCATTTCTTCGAGCTTGAAGAGTGCATGTAATCATTATACAATTTGACCACTAGAGGGCATTTGGATAGCATTTGGATATGTAAAACCTTGTGCTCATACAGCATATTATTTACCATGTATTGATCATTGATATCTAAAAGGTTGTTATGTCAGAACAACAAATAAGTGGTCATTTTTCCTAGTCATAGATACAAGGTTAAGCACATAAGTCACACGTATTTCTCCATGTTTTGTTGTTTCCAACTTGATAATGCGCAATACAGTGTTTTCTTTGTAATCAATAATTTTCTGACTGTCCCTTTAAGCTGTGTTATTGGCATTCAAACAGTAATATGCCATCATGGATAATTGTAATGGTAATTTTGTTTGCGATTCGGGAAACAGTTTGGACATCACATCACAGAAACCAATCAATATCATGAACAAGGATAGGTATGTGATGATGTGGTTTTCACACACTTATAACCCACACTCTGCAAACAATCTTCCTCCATGGACCCGGTCCCATAGAAGTAGATTATATACAGCGTGTGGTCCACAAGTGTATGAAAACCACATCATCACATACCTATCCATTACACATTAAATAAAAAAAACATTAAAGATGAAAATAAATACTTACTTCCTCTTCCTTCCCCTCTTCCCACGGGGCTGAGGCTCTGGGAGGGGCAACTGCCGACTCCGAAGAGTTCTCCTTGGAGATGTTGTGGGAAGAGTGGAAGGAAGAGTACTGGGACGACCAAGGTGAGGAGGAGAAGATGGCTGAGGAGGAGAAGATGGCTGAGGAAGAGAAGCTGGCTGAAGAGGAGGAGATGGCTGAAGAGGATGAGATGGCTGAAGAGGAGTAGATGGCCCGGCAGGAGTAGATGGCCCGGCAGGAGTAGATGGGCCGGCAGGAGTAGATGGGCCGGCAGGAGGAGATGGCCCAGCAGCAGGAGGCCCAGCAGCAAGAGGCCCAGCAGCAGGAGGCCCAGCAGCAGGAGGCGGACCAGGAGGTAGACCAGCATGCGCCTCCCGGAAAAAAATTGAACATCTCTTGGTGCAGATTAAAGATTCTGTTTTGGCCTTGTTCGATTCTATTGAGTATGTTTATTATTTTTTTTTTTTTATTTTTTTTTTTTTATTGAGGTAATGATTTGGCATACAAATAAGGGATTGCAGCAATAAACAACATAACTTTTGAACTTACTCAAAATAAGATACATCGTATGGGTTACATATTGTAGTTATTTTTGTGCTAACACTAATAGCAATCTACTTGGGAGAAGACGGATGATACATACAATTGCTGCAAAAAGAAAAGAAAAGAAAAAAAAAAAAAAAAAAAGAAACAGTACATCAGCATGCCAATGAGCAAATTTAAACCTGTCTTTCTGCAAGACCACACTTGGGCCACAGATCCGAATGTAAAACGTAGCAGTAACTGAAGGTTGCATCAAATGTAGGAGACCACTTATGGGTCCCGTTATCTTAACCTCTAGTTTTTTAACATATATTTTTCTTAGGAGGAAAATTCTGAACAAGAATTCAACAGTACAATACACATTAACCATATAAAATTTGACACATCAAACGCTTAACCAGTCAAACCTTACTGAAAAGATACATTTCTCAACAGCTTGAACTTTCTGTGTCAACTAAAATATTAGAATTCCTTTTTATCAGGATTACTTATCTGTTACCTCCTATCTTAATTGTCTGATCACTTCTTTATTTTGCCGGAACAGTTGTATATAATCTCTAGTCCTTGACCCATTTTGAACTGTCCCTTAATCTAAATCTTGTGTTCATCTACCTTATCTGATTCTTGAGTCCGTCTTGACCTTATATTCTTATTATGCAGATCCTTCCCTATCTACTCTGACCTGTACTCAAGATTTCTCACAACAGTTCTAAAAATAAAATATTATTATGACTCAGGGAAAAGGGGGGGGGGGGAAGACGGAGAGAAAGAGAGAGAGAAAAAAAAACAAAAAAAAAACCCACCGAGGAGATACCCTCACTAGAGAACTGCCGGTGAATTCCATTTTGCTTCTATATGTGTGTTAATCCTGCCTTAGCGACTATGTGCCCAGCTTGGCGGTAATGAGCCGTCTAGGATTAATTCTAGGAAAGGTATAGAATCTTGGAATGGCGAGAGAATATACTGTTGGACTATTGTCGATTCTCCCTGAATATACTTTTTCCATTTCTTAAAAAATAAAAAGACCTGTTTAGCTGCTCCTTTGTCTAATCCTATTATCTCTATCAAAATCTGGCTTCTCAAGGCGTTTGTGAGTTCGGTAATTGAGGGAGCCGCTCTATGCTTCCACCCTTTACATAACTGGTTCCTTGCAATCAAGATTACTAAGTTTATGAGAAGTCTGTCTCCTATATTTTGTGATGGATACAAAAAGAATATATGTTCTGCCTCTAGTTCTAGCTTGTCTCTAACTTTTCTGTTAATCCAATATTGGATTTTGCTCCAGTATTGCGAAATTTTCGGGCAAGACCAGAAATAGTGCAGCAAATCCGCATTTACTTTATGGCATTTAGGGCACATAACCTGTGATTGGGACCACTTAGCAATTCTGGCTGGGGTTAAATAAAAATTATTTATTACCTTAGCCTGTGATTCTCTCAAATTAATTCTACCTGTGGCTTCTTTTGCTCTGACAATGCTATCCATTATATCCTTATCTAGGAGTTCGGGAAAGAAAAGTACATATCTCTGTTTACATTGGTTGATGTGCAGTTCTCCTTCTTTACTCATTATATGTTGATACCAGTACGATAAGGCTCTAACACCTGCTTTGTACAAAGATATCCCTGCCTCGATCTTTAATTGCGCCCAATGTTTACTAAACCTTGTATCATAGTCGTTTATGAAATGGCGTATCTGTAAATATGCATAGAAGTGCTGGGATGGTAAACTGTATTCCCGTGCAAGATGCTCAAATGTCCTGATGTGCCCAGTGAGTGGATCTTTCAACTGTGATACATATGTCAGGGCTTTGGTTTCCCATATTTGAAATATACTATTGCAGTGTCCTGGTGGAAAAACTGGGTTACCAGTAATCGGCAGTAGTCTAGAAGTCTGAAATTCTATCCCCAATATTTTACAGTATTTCTGCCAGGCGATCACTACGTTTGCAAATGTTACTAATCTAGTTATATTGCTTGGTAGTTTTCTATATGGGCAGTGCAATACTGCCTGTAGGTTGAAGGGTTTAATTAATTCTGTTTCATATTCAAAATAGGTAACATGGTCTGATTTGCTAAGCCAGTCTACCCCGAATTTAGCCAAGGAGACCATATTGTAGTATTTTATATTTGGACATGAAAAGCCTCCAAACCGCTTATCCTGGGTCAGTTTATTGAGAGCGATACGTGAGGTCTTTTTCCCCCAAATAAAAAAAGCACAGGCCTTGTTATAATTATCAATGTCTTTTTTGTGTAATAAAAGGGGTAAATTCTGTAGCAAGAATAGGAATTTTGGAAAGATAATAGTCTTAATGACATTAATACGGGCTGAAATGGATAGATAGTATAAATTCCATCTTGCAAGATCGTGTTGCAGATTCTGAAAAGGATCTTTGAAATTAAGCTGATACCAGGATGCTGGGTTCTTACTGATCTTGATGCCTAGGTAATTAATGCTCTGTACTTCTTTAAAATTATCAGAGTAGCTAAATCTATTTTTCCTGATCCAGAGAATTTCTGATTTATTAATATTTATTTTATATCCAGAGAAGGAACTGAAAATATTTAGTATTTTCATAAAGCATGGTATAGATTGCTTTGTGTGTTGTAGGAATATTAATAGATCATCTGCATAAAGTGTCACAGACACCTTCTGATTACCCACCAAGATTGGTGGGAGAGTCTTCCTAAGATATATAGCGAGGGGTTCCAATGCGATGTCGAATAGTATTGGCGAAAGTGGACAACCCTGACGTGTTCCTTTGCCTAGAGTAATGCTTTGTAATAATTCACCATTGATGAGAAGTTGAGACCTGGGTTTTTTATACACTAACCCGATCAAATCGACCAGAGCGCCGGAGAAACCGAACTTCTTCAATGAATTTATTAGATGGTCCCAGATAATTGAATCAAAAGTCTTCTCGGCGTCCACAGTGAGTAAGGCTATGTCTTCCCCCTGAGTTCTCTTTCCGGCGTCCTGGTCGATCCGATGGAGATAGTCCACTGTGGTAAGAACTCTGCGCATGTTTCTGACTGCATTTCTTCCTGCAATAAATCCTGCCTGGTTGGGATGGATAATATCTGTAATAATTTTTTTAAACCTTTCTGCAATAAGGGACATTAATATTTTGTAGTCCTGGTTGAGAAGCGAAATCGGACGATATGACGCAACGTTGGTTGGGTCCTTCGCTTTCTTGTGAATCAAAGTAACTACAGAGTCAGAGAAATAGATTGATTTCATGTCTTTCTGCAAATAATACTGATTAAAAAGTCTATTTAAGGTGCCCACTATTTCTGACGCCGTAATTTTATAAAACTCTGCAGTAAGACCGTCCGGCCCTGCAGCTTTGCCGAGTTTAGAGTTTTTTATGGTTTCTAGTATTTCTGTTTCAGTAATAGGAGCATTAATTATCTGTATCGCTTCTTGCGATATTTGGGGGACATCTAAACCCAGCCAGAATTGCTCTTTTTGCTTCTCATTCACATCTTCCCTTGCATATAAATTACTATAATACTCAAAAAATATCTTGCTGATTTCCTCTTTGTTACTAAAGAGTTTCCCCTCAGACCTGATTGAGAAAATTTGATTTGATTTTTTCCTAAATTTAACCAACCTAGCCAGATGTTTAGCCGATATACCCTGACTGCCCTGAAATGACGCCCTATTCCTCAGCTCTTCATATGCCCCGACCTTAATTAGATAGTGTTCTCTTTCCGTTCTTGCTGCTTTGTAAGAATCCCAATTCTCTTTATTGGGTGTTCTGAGGTATTTCGCATATTTATTTTTAAGCTGGTTTGATAATTGTAGCTCTCTTGCTTTCTTTTCTTTATTTCTTTTAATCATATAGGCTCTTATTTCCCCCCGCATGACCGTTTTCCCTGCTTCCCAGAACACCTCAACTTTGTTTATGTAGTCCCTGTTTTGTGTGGAGTATTCTCCCCATCTTTGCTGCAACCAGTTTACAAATTTTACATTTCTGTACATATATTGAGGAAAACGAAATGTATTCGAAGTTTTTTTGGAGAGGGTACTCCACACAATTCTTAAGCCAATTATCGCATGATCCGACAAAATAATCTCTGAGATGTGTGACTCAATGTTGTTTCTCATAATATAATCATCTACCAGAAACATATCAATTCGGGAGAAATTTTTGTGAGCACCTGATTCACATGTGAATTCCCGAGTGTCTGGATGTTGGATTCGCCAGGCATCGTGAAGTTTTAGCATACGTGCAAACCTCTGCAGATATTTGGCTTCCCTATTATTGGATGCTCTACTCCTAATTCTATGCCTATCTAGCTCAGGGCACATAGTGCTGTTAAAGTCTCCTGCTACTATTAAGTTCTGCCCAATATATGGGGATATAACCTTTGTCAATTTCTCCCAGAACTGGAAGTCCCAGCTATTCGGGGCATATAGATTACACAATGTCCAGATCTTTTGATCTATCTTCAGTTGCAATACTATATATCTCCCCCCTGGATCCAGTTCCTGCTTGATTATCGTGTATGCTAAATCCCTGCCCAACATAATTGCTACGCCTTTTTTGCGTTTTTCGCAAGGTGTGGCGATTATTTCAGCTATCCAATTTGTTTTTAACTTTCCTATCTCTACCTTCTTGAGATGTAATTCCTGGAGTAAAATAATGTCTGGATGTTGTTTTTTTGCTAACTTGAGGACATTCTTGCGTTTACTTGGAGATGTTATTCCCCCTACATTCCAGGAAATTATATTTAATGAATTACTCATTTATTGTAACTCTAAACAATTTGTGTGAAGCAATTAAAAAAAAAAAAAAAAAAAAAAAGAAAAAAAAAAAAAAAAAAAGAAAAATAGAAAGCCAATCCCTCCCCCCCCTTACCCTTTAATCCTATCCAAATCACCAGTTTAGTCTCCAGGGCCATCGATTACCCTGCTCTTTGAAAACTGTTTAAACCTCTATGTTATTGTCTCTGCAGAACTCCTTAGCCTCTTCAATTGTGTTTAATGCAATGACGCCATCCATGCCCAGTACCGTAATTTTTGCTGGGTACTTCATAGTTGCCTTCAGCCCTGCCTTTATTAGGCCAGAGCAGAATGGCGCCATTGCACGTCTTTTTGTCGAGGTTTCTATTGAGTAATCCTGAAATAACAGAATCTGTTTGGTGTCTATAGTGAGTGTCTGGGTCTGTCTGTATTTCTGCATGATTTTAACTTTGTCTTGGAAGTTTAAATATTTTATCATGACCATTCTTGGTCGCGTGCTGCCATCTTTTTTTGGCTGTCTTATCATGCCTACCCTATGTGCTCTCTCTACCTGTATTCCTCCCTCTGCGACTTGTATGCCTAGTAGATTGGGTAAAGTCTGGGAGCTGAATAGTAGGAGATCTTCAAACTCTCTGGACTCTGGTAGTCCTATGACACGCACGTTACTCCTCCTAGACCTATCTTCTAAATCCTCAATCTTAGCTTTTAATGCTTTTATCTCGTCTGAGTGCGTGTCAATAGCAGATTCCTGTTTAAAATGTCTGTCCTCAATACTCGAAATTCGATTTTCTACCTCTACCAGTCTACTTGAAAATTGCTTTATTTCACTTGAAATCTCTGAGATCTCGCCCTTGATTATTTCAAATTGAGGCAGAATTAAATCTGCCAATTGATTCGTAGTAAGTTGTTTTTCCAGATTCGGATCTGGACTTCTAAAAGAAACTTCTTGTAAATTTTCCTGTAGGGGTTTTTGTTTTTTATCCCTCCTCGGAGGCATGGCTGGGGATTTATTTTTGGGATTTGTGATGTATTTCTCCATTTATTATGTAAATGCCAACTTCCCTGTTTAACCACTAGATGAGTGTATGGGGAGAATATACTGGTACAGTGATGCTCAGATTGTAATGGAAAAGAGTAGATACTGTGCAAGACTACTATACCCCTTTTGGAATTTGATAGTCGACCCTCTCTGGTCTGCAACCTAGCCTTTTTATCCGAGCAATTTCTTTAATATTATAGTTGCTCAGCCGAAATTGATTTTGTAAGAGAAAGAAACAAGATCTAGGTTAGGATGTCAGTTTGGCCTTTCACACATTCATAGACAGTAGGACACAAGACTGACCGGAATTACTATTACCAAAAACTATATACAATACAGCTCCAATCTTTCAGAGAGGCACAGTTTCATAGCCTCAAAATATGAACATTTGGCGACTTAAATTCACTTTTAACTGAATATACACAGAGAAATTTTAAGCTATACAGATATACAATACAGCTCCAATCTTTCAGAGAAGCACAATTTCATAGCATCAAGATATAGACATTTGGCAATTTAAATTCACTTTTAACAGAATATACACAGATAAATTTTAAGCTATGCAGATTGAATTTAACCAGGCTACCCTGAGGGTTAGACAATAGGTGACCCAATATGAAAACCTCTAGCCTGTCTTAAAATGGTATCCTATGCTATGGGGGCTAAATAGTTGCTACCACCTTTTCTGGGGAGGCACTTCTCAAATGTATTTTAACAGCCTGATTGGTCGCGTAACCTTCCTCAGTAATCAAGGTAAGGGCCTCTGACCTCAACTTAGGTCTACCACACACCAAGTATCACAGCCACTATCTTTCATCTGCTGAGCTAACTCTATCAGACCTATATGGGCACTGGGTAGAGAAGTGCGCCCTGACCTGGCAAAATGTATGTCACCTTTAGTTCACGTTGTACAGCCTACTATCTATGGCATCCTGATAATTATCTATTTGGGAGAAAGCTGTTCGGACTCTTAAAAGCAGGAGCCCACACCCTTAAATATATCAAAATTCTCTGGAAAATACAAGCTAACAGAGGATGGCACCAATAGATTTGGGTAATATTCTATCCTCTGTAGTTAAAGAGATCAGAGTCCATGTATTCTTGGACACAGATATTAAAGGCGGTTATTAAAGGCAGTCTTTTCCAGGTTTCCAGGTTTCCCCCTTGAAATACAGTCTTATACAGCCTTATACAGGGAAAAAAGAGCAAGGGAAGAAAAAAGGAACGCTCTTTCTCCTGCTATACAAAATAACTCTCTCTAGAGGCTGTAGCCGCTCCCAACTTGAGTATAAAATGACATAATGAACAATGAGTCCAGCTCCACGCTAAAGTCTACCTTCAATTGCTTGAATGGCTTCCCACACACCCCTGTCTGTGTTTGCTCAGCCGGGACTCATTCCACCCTTTAGTTTAGACTCCGCTGCAGACTTTCCCACAGTGTAGGATAACTTTTACAGTAATGTACTTACCCCCCCCCGACTTCACGGCGTGTCGTGTCAGCTCCTTGGTGGCCAGAATTCTGAGGGTGCTCTCTCCTCGAGCTCCAGGTGTTCTTGACCACCCTGCAAGACCGTCCGAACACTCCTGAACACGCCAGCTTCTGGCGTCGCGCTCTGACGTCAGAGCCGTTCGCCGACTTACTGGAGGGGGGGGAGAGTGGTGCTCGAGATGCTGTTCCTCAATGTCCACCGGCCGCTTCCAACATACAGGTAGATATATGGTGGGTGTGTGGTTGCCTTCGGTCCAATTCCTGCTCCTGGGCTCCCGCTCCTGCTTGAGTTGTCAGGGGATTGTATCGCCCTTGTTCATTGAGCTGACTTGAGAGTCTCGCAGCCCCTGATTGTATCACATCTCTCAGGACAGTGCTGTTAGATACAGCTTCCTGGGTTTATCCGGTACTTCCACCGGTCTCACCTAGGGTACTTTTCACAGTCTTAAGGGGCAGAGAGAAAAAAAAAAAAAAAGGCAACTTGTAGACTTGTGAATTGGCTGTTCCCAAACAGCCTTATAGGGTTCAAAGAGTTTCCTAAAGCCCTCTTTCTGCCTCCGGCGAGGCCTGTACCAATACACCCTCGCAATAAGGCTCTATGACTTGGGAGAGAAAAAGCTGTTGTTGCTCACACCGATCCACACAGGTGAGCTTGAGCGTGCACCTCCACCTCCACGCTCCTCCCACAGGAAACTCCCGATGGTCGAGTATGTTTATTATTTGGTTTTGTCCTTCAATTATTTGATTTTGTCCATCAAGAATTCGAGTGCGGCCTTCGATATTTTTTATCCGTTAGTTACGCATCTGGTCTATGTAGTCCAGTAGAACCCGCACCTCCGCTATTTCCTCTTGTTGTGCTTGGCGGGGTACCCGTGCACGGCGGTGTGCGGGTCCTTGAGGGTCCTCTGGTTCCGCAGGCTCCTCCTCTGCTTCCGGGGCCTCTTCATCAGCTTCCGTGCGCTCTTCGTCACGGGGGGCCTCTTCCCTCCGAAGTGGAAATTCCTCCCCACCACTCTCATCCCGGGGAGATAGATGAGGCTGTGTTTCTTGTGCTGCCTCCTCCCCAGACTCTGTATATTAAAAAAAAAAAAAAATGTATATATTAGCATATTTGCAAATCAATCTTTAAATGACTTAGCTTACAATACAATTACAAATGCAGAATCATTAATCCACTTTGAAATCTAACAAACAATCAATACGATTTCCGCTTTTTCAAAACCGTGTTTGTGATATCTCTGGTCAATCTGAATGTTTTCGCGTTTGTTTTCAGTCTGTTTAAATGCACACCTAACCTATAGCCTAGATAGTGATGTAACCGCAAAGTAATTGAATGCGTGTAAACAACGTTATAGCATTAATCTGATCCTTAAAGGGACATGAAACCCAATGTTTTATCTTTCATGATTTAGAAGCATACATTTATTATCAACTTTCTAATGTACTTTTCTTATCTAATTAGCTTCATTCTCTGGATATTCTTTGCTGAAAAGCATATCTAAATATGCTTATAAGATGCTGATTGTTAGCTGAATATAGCTGCCTCCTGTGATTGTTTCACCGTGTGCATGGCTATTTCTTCATTAAAATATATATCAAGAATGATTCAAATTAGGTAATATAAGTACATTTGAATGTTTTGTCAAATTGTATTCGCTACCTCAATCATGAAAGTAAAGGTTTGCGTATAGTGTCCCTTGAAATACATTCGTATGTGAATTTATTGTTCAATGAGCTTACCGTCAGATGAGAGTGGCAGGTTCCCGGTATCAATTCCTCCGATACCGACTATTTCCACCTCGGAGATGCTGGGCCGCAACATTTCCTCCCATCGGCAGTACTCTATTTCCAGGGCAGGTCCGCCACCGGTTTCTGCGGCATGTTGGGCCTCCAGGCTTAACTTTTTCTTGAGATCCATCTTACAGTCCCGGTAGCGATGTTTTATCGAATCAAGATCTCTGTTCCGGCCACCCACTGCATTGACTGCATTTCTTATCTCATTCCAGAGCCTCCTCTTGTCAGTCGGGGTAGTCTTCTGGTGCTGCAGCCTCCTATACCTGGCCATATAGGCCTCTATGAGGGCCTCCTTCTCCTCCATCGAAAACCTTGCCTCCCTAGTCGCCTTGGCCTTCCCCTGTGATGATGCCCTCTGTTTCCTGGACTGTGAAGCCCTACTCTGTCCGCCACTGGGCCCAGCCACTTGTTCATCTTGAACCAAGTGGCTGGGTCCACCCACCGCTTCCACCCCCGCTTCCTGCCCCCCTTCCTGCCCCCCTTCCTGCCCTGTTCCTCTCCCCCTCCCTCTCCTCCCCCCTCTACCTCTCCCCTGCCTGGCCTCCATCTGTTCCCTAAACTAAACCCCAAATAATCAAACAAAAAGTGAGTGTGATGAAATGAAAGGGGGTCAAAATAAAGAACTAAAAAGACAAAAAAAGGGCTGAAAGTGTGAGAGGGATGTAAAAAAACAAAGAGGGTAAGGAGTATTTAAATAAACCAAAAGAAGAAGAAGACTAAAAGGAGGATATGTAAACTAAATGTAACTAGGGGATGGGTATGGGATGGGTATGGGGTATGGGATAAGAGTAAATGGGATGAAAGGGAATGGGACTACAGGGAATGGGGTATGGAGTGTAGTATGAGGGGGTAGGGGGTATGGAGTGTATGTAGTGTTATTGATAAGTGTATGTATGTATTGAATGTGTTTGCGTGTAAATGTGTTACGTGTACAGAAAAATCACTCGCTCGCTAACTCACACTACTACTAATTCTCACTAACACACTACTACTAATTCTCACTAACAAACACTCCCACTAACTCTCACTAACTACCACTAACTTACGCTCCCACTAACAACTCTCACTAACAACTCCCACTCCCACTAACTCACTCACGCTCCCACTAACAGACTCTCTCCCACTCCCACTAACTCCCACTAACTCACTCACGATAACACTAACAACTGACTCTCTCACGCTAACACTAACTCACTCACAATAATGCACCAACTCTCTAATCTTAAACCTCCAATCTCCAAAGACCCACCAGCAACACAGTCAAAGAAGCCCTGCTTGTGTGGTAATTATATACCCTGTGTAAATGTTTAATGATGTACCAATTTCCGTTGTAAATTGTGTTCAGGTGTGCTTTATTAGCAATTAATATTAGTGCAATGTGTATTAGTTGTGTGAATTTGCGCATGCTCATTTTGAGTTAGTATTTGTGGAATGTGTAGAATGCGATGATGTCATAGTGGTCGTTTTCTCTAACATTGTCCAATAGTATTCTTTTTAAATGTGAATTTGCGATGGTGTGTTATTAGTGAAGTGTTGTATATGTATGTTTGTCCTAATATATAGTGATATTGAATGCGATTATTTTTCTAGTGTATGTATATATTTTTTATTCCTTGTTGTTATTTTGCGAATTTCCGCACCTTAAAGTATATGCGTATTCCCCGTATTAAATTTTATTAAAAATCCCCCCGCTTGTGAATGTGTAATGCTTGTGTGCTTTGTTGATTGATTGTTGTTGTGACATTTGCGGCGTGTTATTGTTGTGCATGATGTGGTATGCGTCATATGACCGAGCTGTGCGTATTCTCGCGAGATCGAGTGTTAGTTGAAAAAAGCTATTTTTTTGCTTTCCCATTGATCTCTATCGGAGACTGTCTTACGCGGGCAGTATTACGCGTGTGACATACACGCGTTAGGAGCATCGTTAGATGGTCTGTTTTGAACTCTAAATACCGGAGTCAAACAATGACGTGCGTTAGACATAAAACACGCGTGGCGTTAGCAACCCATCTACCGCCAAACTCCAAATCTAGCCGTACGTATTTGCTGTCTTAACACCCTAAAGCCATGCAGATACAGCTTTTTCTCCAAGTATACATCACCTTTAACAGAAAAACAAAACAAAAACCTTTTGGGTTAAATCAACCGAAATGGAATCTCAGAGGTCCAGAGCTCAGCGTAATACAGTTTTGGAAACATTTGTATAAAGCATTATCCAGACACTTGTCTGTTATGCTAGTTCCAATTAAAAGCAAAGCAGAGCTATGAGTTAATTTAATTTGACCTGTGTTAACATAGATAACATATTATTTAAATGTATTTCATTAAAACTAAATTGCCAAGCCTGCATATTTTTCAAATATTTCCATTAAAATATGTGCATTGAATAAAATATCAGTGATTATATACATAGCACTTATCTATTAATGCCAAAGTCCAAACCAGATGGACGTTGGCAAACATAATTTTTGGCACAGTTTGAATAATTTAGACAAATTTATTAACGCATTTGATAAATAGAAACAAAATTGGACAGATAAGAACCACTTGGCTCATCTCATCTTTCAATTTCCCTGTCTGTTTTAAAACTGCAGAAATAATGTGATAGTATTATTGTAAAATAATTTTATCATAGGAGAAAATATATATTTTAAAATGACAGGGTATTTTAAAATCAGTTTTGTTTTCAAGGTTAAACATTTATTTCTTACAAGTCTTTACTTTAACCCAATAAGGGCTAGATAACAAGTGGAGTGGTAACGTTAATGCAAGCGCAAACACGTTAACTTGTGCTCATATTAGAAGTTGAAAGTAAATGTGATCGCCGCTGTGGACCCGCCACTACCCCCCCTAAGGATCGGATTCAATATGGTGAGTTCTAGCCATAGTTGTTTTTTTGTTTTTTTTTGGGGGGGGGGGGGGGTATTTTTAGTATTTGGCTTATTTTTATTTTTGTGTATAGGGATTAATAGAGTGGGGGGGTTTGCAATAGGGGTTGTGGCGGTTAGGCATAAATATGCATAATTCACATCGGGTTTCCGTGCAAGTATAGGTGTTTTTTATTTGACTTCACAGCTCCATTAAAGTCTATGAGGAAAATGTGTTATCGTGATCGCGATATCAGAAGTCTATGTTTTTGCGCCCGTCAGGTTTTGCATGCGCGTAAAGTTTTTACTTTCAACTTGTAATAAGCACTCTACCCAACGTGCACAAAAAGTTAACTTCCAGCAAAGTTAAAGCTCGAGTGGGAGCGGTAATCATCACTCCACTTGCAACTGGGGCCTATGTGTTTTTTAACATGCATGCCTTTTTTAAGAGTACTACCCTATCTCTCCTGTAAAATTATTTAGTTCTTAACAATCCCAATGCAGTGCTAAAATACATAATAAACATAGACAAGGTTTGGTGATTACTGTATTGAGCAACAACACACACTGTCCTCTTTATTTCACAAACAAAATATGCATTATTTAGAGTTGCAGTCCCAGAAAAGGATGTACGAATGTACACAGATCCAAAAGATCAATGGTTTCCATTGTAATCATTTAGAAATTAAGTGTTATCACAAAGGGTGAAAGAGACAGTTGCTTGTGTTTTTTACAAACATACACACAGCACCCACAGGGATTAATTAACTTAAAAACAAATATAATTATGAAAATGATATATAGAATCTGTGCAAATGAGGATTTAGAAAATATACAACTCCAAAAACAGTATTCTAATTGCACCCTGAGTTTCAACAAATGGCAAGAGATGTTCATGAACAATTTATGAGAAAGTGGTGTTTTTGTTTTTTGTTATCCCAGGGAGTGTGAATAGGGAGGATACAAGTATATTAATTCATGCGTTCAAGAAAATAGCAAGGCAACCACCACACAGTACCATAAATGTTTAAGCTGGTGTTATAGAATGGTAATTCACTGGCACAAAGTAAGTCACCCCCACATTTTAAGTCTTGCCCATTGTAATTTAAAGTGAAGGTAAACTTTGGTGAATGAAAGTCCGTTTTTTAAAAATACTATAAAAAACAGGGGCACTTTCATTCATCAAAGTTTACAAAGCAGGAGTTTTGTTAAAAATAATTACCTTTTTTTCTTTTCACAGCTAGAGCAGCTTTCCCCACATGGAGATCCTCTATTCACACGTCAGCAATGACTAATTCTGCTTTCTCCAATCACAGCTTTCCCCCCATGGTAGTCATTGCCTGAGGCCATGCTGTGATTGGAAGAAGCAGGATTAGTCATTGCTGTCATGTGAATAGAGGATCTCTAGGTGGGGGAAGCTGCTCTGGCTGTGAAAAGAAAAAAAAAGGTAATTTTTTTAACAAAACGGCTGCTTTGTAAACTTTGATGAATGAAAGTGCCCCTGTTTTTAATAGTATTTTTTAAAAATGGGCTTTCATTCAGCAAAGTTTGCCTGCACTTTAAGAAAGGCTCATAGAGATTTTTTAAAGAAGTTCAAAGCATTTCTGACCTAGTTTATTTATTCCACAGACAAAAAAGGGTGGTAGCACCGTTTTAATGAATCAGGCAAATGACATCAGCAAAGCTCAACGTCAGTTGAATATTTTAAATACCTATGAGCGAGCATGCTAGCAGATATCAAAAAGAACTAAGAGCAATGTTGTACCTTGGTTTGGAATAAAGCATGTTAGGTAGAAAGATCATGTAGAAATGTTTATGTATGTCTGTGTGCAGCTGTGAGATGGGGGAAAAAAAGATAAGTAAATTTAGATTTTATATGTGTGAAGGAGGAACCAGAGTTTGGGGCAGAGGGGAAAATATGGGTTTAAGATAAGACAGAGTAAGAACAAAAAAGAAGTTCTTAAAGTAGCCGAACAAATAAAAAAAAAAATCATGTTCACAAAATAGCTACAGTAATAGTAAAGGCGCTAGTTTTCCCCCCACTGTGTTAAAGAGACAGTCCAGTCAAAATTAAACTTTCATGATTCAGATAGGACATGTAATTTTAAACAGCTTTCCAATTTACTTTTATCATACATTTTACTTTGTTCTTTTGGTATTCTTAGTTGACAGCTAAACCTAGGTAGGCTCATATGCCAATTTCTTAGCCCTTGAAAGCCGCCTCTTATCTGAATGCATTTAAAAGTGTTTCACAACTAGAGGGTGTTAGTTCATGTGTGCCATATAGATAACAATATGCTCACGCGCGTGGAGTTACCTAGGAGTCAGCACTGATTTGTCAAAATACGAGTCTGTCAAAAGAAATTAAATAAGGGGGCAGTCTGCAGAGGCTTAGATACAAGGTAATCACAGAGGTACAAAGTCTATTAATATAACTGTTTATGCAAAAATGGGTAATAAAGGGATTATCTATCTTTTTAAACAATAAAAATTCTGGTGTAGACTGTCCCTTTAAAGCTGTATTTAACAAATATATATTGAGTCTATTAAATTCCTTATACATTTTTCATTAATAAATGCCTCTTTTTCTTTCCCCCTTACCTGTTCCCTGGCCGCTTTTTTCTAAAAAATGTTTTTTTAATTAAAATTTTAAACAAAACACAACAAGTAGTTTACATCAGAAAGTACCAAACATTCACATAGAGAAACATTGGCCTAGATTTGGAGTTTGGCGGTAGATGGGCTGTTAACGCTCCGCGGGCTTTTTTCTGGCCGCACCATAAATTTAACTCTGGTATCGAGAGTTCAAACAAATGCTGCGTTAGGCTCCAAAAAAGGAGCGTAGAGCATTTTTACCGCAAATGCAACTCTCGATACCAGAGTTGCTTACGGACGCGGCCAGCCTCAAAAACGTGCTCGTGCACGATATCCCCATAGGAAACAATGGGGCTGTTTGAGCTGAAAAAAAACCTAACACCTGCAAAAAAGCAGCGTTCAGCTCCTAACGCAGCCCCATTGTTTCCTATGGGGAAACACTTCCTACGTCTGCACCTAACACTCTAACATGTACCCCGAGTCTAAACACCCCTAACCTTACACTTATTAACCCCTAATCTGCCGCTCCCGCTATCGCTGACCCCTGCATATTTTTTTAACCCCTAATCTGCCGCTCCGTAAACCGCCGCAACCTACGTTATCCCTATGTACCCCTAATCTGCTGCCCTAACATCGCCGACCCCTATATTATATTTATTAACCCCTAATCTGCCCCCCACAACGTCGCCGACACCTGCCTACAGTTATTAACCCCTAATCTGCCGAGCGGACCGCACCGCTACTATAATAAAGTTATTAACCCCTAACCCGCCTCACTAACCCTATCATAAATAGTATTAACCCCTAATCTGCCCTCCCTAACATCGCCGACACCTAACTTCAAACATTAACCCCTAATCTGACGACCGGAGCTCATCGCTACTATAATAAATGGATTAACCCCTAAAGCTAAGTCTAACCCTAACACTAACACCCCCCTAACTTAAATATAATTTACATCTAACGAAATTAATTAACTCTTATTAAATAAATTATTCCTATTTAAAGCTAAATACTTACCTGTAAAATAAATCCTAATATAGCTACAATATAAATTATAATTATATTGTAGCTATTTTAGGATTTATATTTATTTTACAGGCAACTTTGTAATTATTTTAACCAGGTACAATAGCTATTAAATAGTTAAGAACTATTTAATAGTTACTTAGTTAAAATAATAACAAATTTACCTGTAAAATAAATCCTAACCTAAGATATAATTAAACCTAACACTACCCTATCAATAAATTAATTAAATAAACTACCTACAATTACCTACAATTAACCTAACACTACACTATCAATAAATTAATTAAACACAATTCCTACAAATAAATACAATTAAATAAACTAGCTAAAGTACAAAAAATAAAAAAGAACTAAGTTACAAAAAATAAAAAAATATTTACAAACATAAGAAAAATATTACAACAATTTTAAACTAATTACACCTACTCTAAGCCCCCTAATAAAATAACAAAGACCCCCAAAATAAAAAAAATGCCCTACCCTATTCTAAATTAATACATTTAAAAGCTCTTTTACCTTACCAGCCCTGAACAGGGCCCTTTGCGGGGCATGCCCCAAGAAAATCAGCTCTTTTGCCTGTAAAAAAAAACATACAATACCCCCCCCCCAACATTACAACCCACCACCCACATACCCCTAATCTAACCCAAACCCCCCTTAAATAAACCTAACACTAAGCCCCTGAAGATCTTCCTACCTTGTCTTCACCATCCAGGTATCACCGATCCGTCCTGGCTCCAACATCTTCATCCAACCCAAGCGGGGGTTGGCGATCCATCATCCGGTGGCTGAAGAGGTCCAGAAGAGGCTCCAAAGTCTTCCTCCTATCCGGCAAGAAGAGGACATCCGGACCGGCAAACATCTTCTCCAAGCGGCATCTTCGATCTTCTTGCATCCGGTGCGGAGCGGGTCCATCTTGAAGCAGGCGACGCGGATCCATCCTCTTCTTCCGTTGTCTCCCGACGAATGACGGTTCCTTTAAGGGACGTCATCCAAGATGGCATCCCTTGAATTCCGATTGGCTGATAGGATTCTATCAGCCAATCGGAATTAAGGTAGGAATATTCTGATTGGCTGATGGAATCAGCCAATCAGAATCAAGTTCAATCCGATTGGCTGATCCAATCAGCCAATCAGATTGAGCTCGCATTCTATTGGCTGTTCCGATCAGCCAATAGAATGCGAGCTCAATCTGATTGGCTGATTGGATCAGCCAATAGGATTGAACTTGATTCTGATTGGCTGATTCCATCAGCCAATCAGAATATTCCTACCTTAATTCCGATTGGCTGATAGAATCCTATCAGCCAATCGGAATTCAAGGGACGCCATCTTGGATGACGTCCCTTAAAGGAACCGTCATTCGTCGGGAGACAACGGAAGAAGAGGATGGATCCGCGTCGCCTGCTTCAAGATGGACCCGCTCCGCACCGGATGCAAGAAGATCGAAGATGCCGCTTGGAGAAGATGTTTGCCGGTCTGGATGTCCTCTTCTTGCCGGATAGGAGGAAGACTTTGGAGCCTCTTCTGGACCTCTTCAGCCACCGGATGATGGATCGCCAACCCCCGCTTGGGTTGGATGAAGATGTTGGAGCCAGGACGGATCGGTGATACCTGGATGGTGAAGACAAGGTAGGAAGATCTTCAGGGGCTTAGTGTTAGGTTTATTTAAGGGGGGTTTGGGTTAGATTAGGGGTATGTGGGTGGTGGGTTGTAATGTTGGGGGGGGGGCTATTGTATGTTTTTTTTTACAGGCAAAAGAGCTGAAATTCTTGGGGCATGCCCTGCAAAGGGCCCTGTTCAGGGCTGGTAAGGTAAAAGAGCTTTTAACTTTTTTAATTTAGAATAGGGTAGGGAATTTTTTATTTTGGAGGTCTTTGTTATTTTGTTAGGGGGCTTAGAGTAGGTGTAATTAGTTTAAAATTGTTGTAATAATTTTCTGATGTTTGTAAATATTTTTTTATTTTTTGTAACTTAGTTCTTTTTTATTTTTTGTACTTTAGCTAGTTTATTTAATTGTATTTATTTGTAGGAATTGTGTTTAATTAATTTATTGATAGTGTAGTGTTAGGTTAATTGTAGGTAATTGTAGGTAGTTTATTTAATTTATTTATTGATAGTGTAGTGTTAGGTTTAATTATATCTTAGGTTAGGATTTATTTTACAGGTAATTTTGTTATTATTTTAACTAGGTAACTATTTAATAGCTATTGTACCTGGTTAAAATAATTACAAAGTTGCCTGTAAAATAAATATAAATCCTAAAATAGCTACAATATAATTATTATTTATATTGTAGCTATATTAGGATTTATTTTACAGGTAAGTATTTAGCTTTAAATAGGAATAAGTTATTTAATAAGAGTTAATTAATTTCGTTAGATGTAAATTATATTTAAGTTAGGGGGGTGTTAGTGTTAGGGTTAGACTTAGCTTTAGGGGTTAATCCATTTATTATAGTAACGATGAGCTCCGGTCGTCAGATTAGGGGTTAATAATTGAAGGTAGGTGTCGGCGATGTTAGGGAGGGCAGATTAGGGGTTAATACTATTTATGATAGGGTTAGTGAGGCGGATTAGGGGTTAATAACTTTATTATAGTAGCGCTCAGGTCCGCTCGGCAGATTAGGGGTTAATAAGTGTAGGCAGGTGTCGGCGACGTTGAGGGGGGCAGATTAGGGGTTAATAAATATAATATAGGGGTCGGCGGTGTTAGGGGCAGCAGATTAGGGGTACATAAGGATAACGTAGGTGGCGGCGCTTTGCGGTCGGGAGATTAGGGGTTAATTATTGTAAGTAGCTGGCGGCGACGTTGTGGGGGGCAGGTTAGGGGTTAATAAATGTAATACAGGGGTCGGCGGGGTTAGGGGCAGCAGATTAGGGGTACCTAAGTATAACGTAGTTGGCGGTCGGCAGATTAGGGGTTAAAAAATTTAAATCGAGTGGCGGCGATGTGGGGGGACCTCGGTTTAGGGGTACATAGGTAGTTTATGGGTGTTAGTGTACTTTAGGGTACAGTAGTTAAGAGCTTTATGAACCGGCGTTAGCCCAGAAAGCTCTTAACTCCTGCTATTTTCCGGCGGCTGGAGTTTTGTCGTTAGATGTCTAACGCTCACTTCAGAAACGACTCTAAATACCAGCGTTAGAAAGATCCCATTGAAAAGATAGGATACGCAATTGACGTAAGGGGATCTGCGGTATGGAAAAGTCGCGGCTGAAAAGTGAGCGTTAGACCCTTTAATCACTGACTCCAAATACCGGCGGTAGCCTAAAACCAGCGTTAGGAGCCTCTAACGCTGGTTTTCACGGCTAACGCCAAACTCCAAATCTAGGCCATAGTAAATTGGGTAATCACAGGTCTATTTTAAAATCACATAAACAGGATAGACACTTAATCATTCGAACATCAGTGTAATATAACAAAACTTCCTAAATACCCTAATATAAGGTAAAACTCAAACCCTATTTATTTAAACATATAAAACCCCTACAATATATTTTAATAAGTAATGAGATGTTTTCCCCCCTAAAAGTAAAAAAAAGGCCTCTCTTGGACCCACAAAATTTAACAATCAACTTTAGGGGAACTTCAGGGGTGAAGAACAAAAGGGGTCACTCTTGGAACCCGAACCAATAATGTGAGAAAAGTCATAATCATCTCAATGGGGCCAAATTATCAAATGCTGTAGCGTATCATGCCCGCCAGACATCGCTGAATGCAGACAGCATATGCTGTCCGCATTCAGCATTGCACAAGCAGTTCAATCGGCCACTAGAAGGGGGTGTCAATCAACCTGACCGTATATAGGATCGGGTTGATTGCTGTATGCCGCTCAGAGGCGGCGGATACAGTTAAGGAACAGCGTTCTTAAGACCGCTGCTTCTTAAAAGGACATCCCAGTCAAAATTGAAATACGCATAGACGAAATACATCTTTAAAAATAAACATATTTGTAATATTAATGCATTGGCAAAAATGCTTCTAGTAAAAGTTATAACTGTTTTAGTGTTAACATTTTTCTCTGCACGTGAATGTGAAGCATAGCTAGATATTCTCAGTGCACGAGCATTTTAAATACTGTATCTGCTCAGAATGCCAGTGGGGCTTTTAGCATGTCAGCAATTAAGAAATTAAGTCATTACCAAATGGTAAAAGCACCTTAGACTATCTGGGTAAGTGCTGTGTTTAAAATGCTGGTGCACGGTGCATACTTAAATACACATTTGAAACAGCTATAGCTTTTATTAGGCGCATTTTTGCTAATACATGTATATTGCGAAAATGCTTCTATTCAAAACTAAAATGCATCCATGTGGATTCCAATTTTGTCTGGAATGTCCCTGGAACTGCGGTTTCCGGCGAGCTTGAAGGGCCATTCGGGCCATCATAAATCGGCCCTATTATATCAACAACATTTATGCTTGATGGTACTTTAAGGAATAAAGCAAGGGAAACAGTATGCCAGAGCTAAAGAAATAAATTAAATAATAAATAAATTCAAAAGACTTACTGTTGGCAAGAAGTGTTAAACCAAATCTGCTAAAATATATTCAGACTTCGAAGATACAGATAGTTTCTTGATACAGTAGAGAATCGCATAACCAGACTGATATGACAGATTATGGTAAATTGAGACTGTCAGCTGCCTGTATTGTTTAAATAATCTTGGCACTATTTCCTGCAATATCAACTGCCCTATAGCTATGTGTGCTAAGCCCTAAGGCAGTACTTTTGTATGCAGAAAACCGAGTGTGATAATAAATTACAATTATTTTTAACATATTACTACTAACAGAATTTAAACTAAAGTTAGGGTGCAATAAGATACCTTGCCCTCCGCTAATATTGGCACCCTTGGTAAATATGAGCAAGGAAGGCTGTGAACAATTGTCTTTAGTGTTTAACCTTTTGATATTTTGTTAAAAAAAATGCACAAAAATACTCTGCTCTCTTTAATATCAAACAACTGCAAATACAGTACAACACAGGTTTATTAAAAATAAATAAAAAACTTTGTTAAAAATATGTGTGGTACAATTATTGGTACTCCTATGAATTCATATGAGAGTAATATATTTGAAGTATATTACCATTTCTATTTTACATTTTTTAGTACACCTGGGTGACTAGGAACAGATAATTGTTCAACAATGTCTTCCTGTTTCACAGGGGTATAAATATGAGGTAACACATAGGCCAGATTCCCTAAGTCATTCATCACAATAGATAAGACCAAGGAATATAGCTGTGATGTGCGGCAAAAGGTTGTCGAGCTTCACAAAATGGGAAGTGGCTATAAGAAAATAGTAAAAGCATTGAAAATGCCCATTGCCACCCTAAGTGTAATAATTAAAGGGACAGTCTACACCCGAATTGTTATTGTTTTAAAATATAGATAATCCCTTTATTACCCATTCTCCAGTTTTATATAACCAACAAGGTTATATAAATACACTTTTTACCTCTGTGATTATCTTGTATCTAAGCATTTTCTGACAGCCCCCTGATCACATGACTGTTTATTTATTATCTATTGACTTGCATTTTAGTCAGTTAGTGCTGTGTTGTGCTGACACTGTTATCTATATGGCCCACATGAACTAGCTGCCTCCTGTTGTGAAAAGCAAATAAAAAAGCATGTGATAAGAGGCTGTAGTGCCTTAGAAACAGGCAGAAATTTAGAGGTTTAAATGTTATAAAGTATATTAAAATAACAATGTTGGTTATGCAAAGCTGGGGAATGGGTAGTAAAGGCGTTATCTATCTTTTTAAACAATAATAATTTTAGTGTTGACTGTACCTTTAAGAAGTTCCAGTCAACTGGAAATGTTATGAATCAACCTGGAAGAGGTGGCGTGTCTATATTGTCTCAATGCACTGTGAAGAGGATGGTTCACGTGGCCAAAATATCTCCAAGGATCACAGCTGGCGAACTGAAAAATGTAGTTGCGTCTTGTGATCAGAAAGTCTACCAAAATTACAATCCAATGTCACCTACATCGCCACACGTTGTTTGAAAGGATTTCAAGAAAAAAGCCTCTCCTCTCATCCAAAAACGAACTCAAGCATCTTCAGTTTGTTAGAAACTACTGGAACTTCAAATAGGATCGGGTTCTATGGTCAGATGTAACCAAAATAGAACATTTTGGCAATAAACACCAGAGGTGGGTTTGGCATGCACAGAAAGGTAGCCATATGGAAAAGTACTTCATACCCACGGTTAAATATGGTAGTTGCTCTTTAATGTTTTAGGGCTGTTTTTTTGCCAGAGGACCTGGAGATTTTGTTAGGATACATGGCATCATAAACTCAAATTTCAACAGAAATTAAAAGAACACCTGACTGCCTCTGCCAGAAAATGTAAAATGGGCCGTGGTTGGATCTTCCAGCAGGACAATGATCCAAAATATACATCAAAGTCAACACAAAAATGGTTTATTGACCACAAAAATCAAGGTCCTGCCATGGCCATGCGTCTCCTGACTTAAACCCCATAAAAACCTGTGGGGTGACCTGAAGAGGAGAATCCACCCGAGTCAACCTCGACATTTGAAGGATCTGGAGAGATTCTGGATGGAAGAATGGTCTCAGATTCTGTTGTATTCTCCATTCTCATCAAGGACACTTGGTCATAAGACATATGGTCATAAGACATTTGGTCACAGGACATTTGGCCTTAAGACATTTGGTCATAGGACATTGGTTAATAATGTAGACACTGGAAAGATACTGAAGCCCCATCTATTGCTTAATGACTGCATGAATGCAGCCGTTCGATACAAATGGAGGAGTTCTTCTATATAAAACATCAATGTCTAGGTACATATATATCAATTATAACTACTTGGGAGGAGCAGTTGAGCTATAGATCTATTAATCCACAGACCTAGACTACTTAAGAAGATCACTCTATGTCTGAGGCTTTTTTTTCTAGAGAAAATGGTGCTTATTTTTCAAGAACAAATACTCGCTATTGAAGGATATATCCCAGCTAACTAGTTTAGTGATAAAACCAGGAGATTCAAATGTAATTTCTTATTATTTTGCAGACTTAGACACACACGGTAATGTCATATTTTAATATGTTTGAATGTACATTATTTTCAGAGCAATGCTTATAAAACTCATGTACGTAGCTTTAGTAATTTGTTTTGTACTATATGATGTACGTTTCAATAAAAATAATAATAATAATAATAATAATAATAATAATAATAATAATGTAACAAATTAGAGCTTGTCATCCCTGCATCAGGAGGTCCCTTTATTTATGCTTATATAATATCCATGTATAGAAATTACTTTAATAAGGTCTCACTATATAACTTAGGCACTCTCACCCATTCTCATGCTGCTGCCTTTGTGCCTAACACTAAATTCAAAGGTATCTAAAGTGAGAAAGTTATCTTCAGGCCCTATGTTATAATATGGAACTTATTCACTAAAGTGAGAGGCCCTCTCAAAATCTTACTAAGAGCCATATGCACAGATGCTCTGCCATAAGCACACATACACACACATGCACATACAGATACACTGTCTTAAGCACTCACACACATGCACATACAGATACACTGTCTTAAGCACTCACACACATGCACATACAGATACACTGTCTTAAGCACTCACACACATGCACATACAGATACACTGTCTTAAGCACTCACACACATGCACATACAGATACACTGTCTTAAGCACTCACACACATGCACATACAGATACACTGTCTTAAGCACTCACACACATGCACATACAGATACACTGTCTTAAGCACTCACACACATGCACATACAGATACACTGTCTTAAGCACTCACACACATGCACACACAGATACACTGTCTTAAGCACTCACACACATGCACATACAGATACACTGTCTTAAGCACTCACACACATGCACATACAGATACACTGTCTTAAGCACTCACACACATGCACATACAGATACACTGTCTTAAGCACTCACACACATGCACATACAGATACACTGTCTTAAGCACTCACACACATGCACATACAGATACACTGTCTTAAGCACTCACACACATGCACATACAGGCCTAGATTTAGAGTTCGGCGGTAGCCGTCAAAACCAGCGTTAGAGGCTCCTAACGCTGGTTTTGGGCGCCCGCTGGTATTTGGAGTCAGTGATTAAAGGGTCTAACGCTCACTTTTCAGCCGCGACTTTTCCATACCGCAGATCCCCCTACGCCATTTGCGTAGCCTATCTTTTCAATGGGATCTTTCTAACGCTGGTATTTAGAGTCGTTTCTGCAGTGAGCGTTAGAGCTCTAACGACAAGATTCCAGCCGCCTGAAAATAGCAGGAGTTAAGAGCTTTCTGGCTAACGCCGGTTTATAAAGCTCTTAACTACTGTACCCTAAAGTACACTAACACCCATAAACTACCTATGTACCCCTAAACCGAGGTCCCCCCACACCGCCGCCACTCGATTAAAATTTTTAACCCCTAATCTGCCGACCGCCACCTACGTTATACTTATGTACCCCTAATCTGCTGCCCCTAACCCCGCCGACCCCTATATTATATTTCTTAACCCCTAACTTGCCCCCCACAACGTCGCCGCAAGCTACTTAAAATAATTAACCCCTAATCTTCCGACCGCAAATCGCCGCCACCTACGTTATCCCTATGTACCCCTAATCTGCTACCCCTAACACCGCCGACCCCTATATTATATTTATTAACCCCTAATCTGCCCCCCTCAACGTCGCCGACACCTGCCTACACTTATTAACCCCTAATCTGCCGAGCGGACCTGAGCGCTACTATAATAAAGTTATTAACCCCTAATCCGCCTCACTAACCCTATCATAAATAGTATTAACCCCTAATCTGCCCTCCCTAACATCGCCGACACCTAACTTCAATTATTAACCCCTAATCTGCCGACCGGAGCTCACCGCTATTCTAATAAATGGATTAACCCCTAAAGCTAAGTCTAACCCTAACACTAACACCCCCTAAGTTAAATATAATTTTTATCTAACGAAATAAATTAACTCTTATTAAATAAATTATTCCTATTTAAAGCTAAATACTTACCTGTAAAATAAATCCTAATATAGCTACAATATAAATTATAATTATATTATAGCTATTTTAGGATTAATATTTATGTTACAGGTAACTTTGTAATTATTTTAACCAGGTACAATAGCTATTAAATAGTTAAGAACTATTTAATAGTTACCTAGTTAAAATAATAACAAATTTACCTGTAAAATAAATCCTAACCTAAGATATAATTAAACCTAACACTACCCTATCAATAAAATAATTAAATAAACTACCTACAATTACCTACAATTAACCTAACACTACACTATCAATAAATTAATTAAATACAATTCCTACAAATAAATACAATTAAATAAACTAGCTAAAGTACAAAAAATAAAAAAGAACTAAGTTACAGAAAATAAAAAAATATTTACAAACATAAGAAAAATATTACAACAATTTTAAACTAATTACACCTACTCTAAGCCCCCTAATAAAAAAACAAAGCCCCCCAAAATAAAAAATTCCCTACCCTATTCTAAATTAAAAAAGTTACAAGCTCTTTTACCTTACCAGCCCTGAACAGGGCCCTTTGCGGGGCATGCCCCAAGAAGTTCAGCTCTTTTGCCTGTAAAAAAAAACATACAATACCCCCCCCCCCCAACATTACAACCCACCACCCACATACCCCTAATCTAACCCAAACCCCCCTTAAATAAACCTAACACTAATCCCCTGAAGATCTTCCTACCTTGTCTTCACCATCCAGGTATCACCGATCCGTCCTGGCTCCAAGATCTTCATCCAACCCAAGCGGGGGTTGGCGATCCATAATCCGGTGCTCCAAAGTCTTCCTCCTATCCGGCAAGAAGAGGACATCCGGACCGGCAAACATCTTCTCCAAGCGGCATCTTCGATCTTCTTCCATCCGGTGCGGAGCGGGTCCATCTTGAAGCAGGCGACGCGGATCCATCCTCTTCTTCCGATGTCTCCCGACTAATGACGGTTCCTTTAAGGGACGTCATCCAAGATGGCGTCCCTCGAATTCCGATTGGCTGATAGGATTCTATCAGCCAATCGGAATTAAGGTAGGAATTTTCTGATTGGCTGATGGAATCAGCCAATCAGAATCTAGTTCAATCCGATTGGCTGATCCAATCAGCCAATCAGATTGAGCTCGCATTCTATTGGCTGTTCCGATCAGCCAATAGAATGCGAGCTCAATCTGATTGGCTGATTGGATCAGCCAATCGGATTGAACTAGATTCTGATTGGCTGATTCCATCAGCCAATCAGAAAATTCCTACCTTAATTCCGATTGGCTGATAGAATCCTATCAGCCAATCGGAATTCGAGGGACGCCATCTTGGATGACGTCCCTTAAAGGAACCGTCATTAGTCGGGAGACATCGGAAGAAGAGGATGGATCCGCGTCGCCTGCTTCAAGATGGACCCGCTCCGCACCGGATGGAAGAAGATCGAAGATGCCGCTTGGAGAAGATGTTTGCCGGTCCGGATGTCCTCTTCTTGCCGGATAGGAGGAAGACTTTGGAGCACCGGATTATGGATCGCCAACCCCCGCTTGGGTTGGATGAAGATCTTGGAGCCAGGACGGATCGGTGATACCTGGATGGTGAAGACAAGGTAGGAAGATCTTCAGGGGATTAGTGTTAGGTTTATTTAAGGGGGGTTTGGGTTTGTTTTGGGGTATGTGGGTGGTGGGTTGTAATGTTGGGGGGGGGGGTATTGTATGTTTTTTTTTACAGGCAAAAGAGCTGAACTTCTTGGGGCATGCCCCGCAAAGGGCCCTGTTCAGGGCTGGTAAGGTAAAAGAGCTTGTAACTTTTTTAATTTAGAATAGGGTAGGGAATTTTTTATTTTGGGGGGCTTTGTTATTTTATTAGGGGGCTTAGAGTAGGTGTAATTAGTTTAAAATTGTTGTAATATTTTTCTTATGTTTGTAAATATTTTTTTATTTTCTGTAACTTAGTTCTTTTTTATTTTTTGTACTTTAGCTAGTTTATTTAATTGTATTTATTTGTAGGAATTGTATTTAATTAATTTATTGATAGTGTAGTGTTAGGTTAATTGTAGGTAATTGTAGGTAGTTTATTTAATTATTTTATTGATAGGGTAGTGTTAGGTTTAATTATATCTTAGGTTAGGATTTATTTTACAGGTAAATTTGTTATTATTTTAACTAGGTAACTATTAAATAGTTCTTAACTATTTAATAGCTATTGTACCTGGTTAAAATAATTACAAAGTTACCTGTAAAATAAATATTAATCCTAAAATAGCTATAATATAATTATAATTTATATTGTAGCTATATTAGGATTTATTTTACAGGTAAGTATTTAGCTTTAAATAGGAATAATTTATTTAATAAGAGTTAATTTATTTCGTTAGATAAAAATTATATTTAACTTAGGGGGGTGTTAGTGTTAGGGTTAGACTTAGCTTTAGGGGTTAATCCATTTATTAGAATAGCGGTGAGCTCCGGTCGGCAGATTAGGGGTTAATAATTGAAGTTAGGTGTCGGCGATGTTAGTGAGGGCAGATTAGGGGTTAATACTATTTATGATAGGGTTAGTGAGGCGGATTAGGGGTTAATAACTTTATTATAGTAGCGCTCAGGTCCGCTCGGCAGATTAGGGGTTAATAAGTGTAGGCAGGTGTCGGCGACGTTGAGGGGGGCAGATTAGGGGTTAATAAATATAATATAGGGGTCGGCGGTGTTAGGGCAGCAGATTAGGGGTACATAGGGATAACGTAGGTTGCGGCGGTTTACGGAGCGGCAGATTAGGGGTTTAAAAAAATATGCAGGGGTCAGCGATAGCGTGGGCGGCAGATTAGGGGTTAATAAGTGTAAGGCTAGGGGTGTTTAGACTCGGGGTACATGTTAGAGTGTTAGGTGCAGACGTAGGAAGTGTTTCCCCATAGGAAACAATGGGGCTGCGTTAGGAGCTGAACGCTGCTTTTTTGCAGGTGTTAGGTTTTTTTTCAGCTCAAACAGCCCCATTGTTTCCTATGGGAGAATCGTGCACGAGCACGTTTTTGATGCCGGCCGCGTCCGTAAGCAGCTCTGGTATCGAGAGTTGCATTTGCGGTAAAAATGCTCTACGCTCCTTTTTTGGAGCCTAACGCAGCATTTGTTTGAACTCTCGATACCAGAGTTAAATTTATGGTGCGGCCAGAAAAAAACCCGCGGAGCGTTAACAGCCCTTTTACCGCCGAACTCCAAATCTAGGCCACAGATACACTGTCTTAAGCACTCACACACATGCACATACAGATACACTGTCTTAAGCACTCACACACATGCACATACAGATACACTCTCTTAAGCACTCACACACATGCACATACAGATACACTCTCTTAAGCACTCACACACATGCACACACAGATACACTGTCTTAAGCACTCACACACATGCACATACAGATACACTGTCTTAAGCACTCACACACATGCACATACAGATACACTGTCTTAAGCACTCACACACATGCACACACAGATACACTGCCATATACAAACATACACACAAATGCACACACAGATACACTGCCATATGCACATGTACACACAAATGCACACCCATATACACTGCCATATGCACATATACACACACAGGCATGCACAGATACACTGTCATATGCACATATACACACACAGGCATGCACAGATACACTGTCATATGCACATATACACACACAGGCACGAACAGATACACTGTCATATGCACTCACACACATGCACATACAGATACACTGTCTTAAGCACTCACACACATGCACATACAGATACACTGTCTTAAGCACTCACACACATGCACATACAGATACACTGTCTTAAGCACTCACACACAGATACACTGCCATATACAAACATACACACAAATGCACACACAGATACACTGCCATATACAAACATACACACAAATGCACACACAGATACACTGCCATATGCACATATACACACAAATGCACACCCATATACACTGCCATATGCACATATACACACACAGGCATGCACAGATACACTGCCATATGCACATATACACACACAGGCACATACAGATACACTGTCTTAAGCACTCACACACATGCACATACAGATACACTGTCTTAAGCACTCACACACATGCACATACAGATACACTGTCTTAAGCACTCACACACATGCACATACAGCTACACTGTCTTAAGCACTCACACACATGCACATACAGATACACTGTCTTAAGCACTCACACACATGCACATACAGATACACTGTCTTAAGCACTCACACACATGCACATACAGATACACTGTCTTAAGCACTCACACACATGCACATACAGATACACTGTCTTAAGCACTCACACACATGCACACACAGATACACTGCCATATACAAACATACACACAAATGCACACACAGATACACTGCCATATGCACATATACACACAAATGCACACCCATATACACTGCCATATGCACATATACACACACAGGCATGCACAGATACACTGTCATATGCACATATGCATACAAATTCACACCCATATACACTGCCATATGCACATATACACACACAGGCATGCACAGATACACTGTCATATGCACATATGCACACAAATATAGTCACAGACATATAAATTGCCATATGCACACAAACACACAAATGCACACACAGTCACAGATACACTGCCATATGCACACACACACACATACACACACACATAGGCACACACAGATACTCTGCCATATACATACATAGACACAAATGCACACACAGAACATTGCCATATGCACATATACTCATACAGGCACACACAGATACACTGTCAAATGCACAGATACACTGCCATATGCAAACATACACACGCAGGCACACAGATACACTGTCATATACACACACACAGGCACACACAGATACAGTGCCATATGCACACATACACACACATGAAAAACACTACATAGGTATACATTTATGACATACCCAAATATATGCATATAATGATACACACACAGTTATAAAAAGACAGTACATGTAGATGTACATATAGTTACACAGATAGAGGAACTCAACATTTATGCATAAAAAATAATATAAGCTTAAAGTAAAATAATAAAAGCTTAAAGTGATGGTAAATCGAAGCAGTTAACAAACACTAGGATTTACCATCACTAAAAATAAAGTGGAGTTCAATTAATCAACCGAGTGAAAAATGGTGCTAAACTCACCCTTACTGTTCCGTTGCACAGTGCTAAACTCAGCTGTTCTGGCCACGCAAGGCACATCAATTTCCTTCAATGGCTATTAGTTTAGAGGTTCAAGAGGCACCTCATTGGTAGAAGATCGATGTGCCGTGGGCGGCCAGAGCCGCTGAGTTTAGTACTGTGCAATGGCACAGGTGACTTTATCACCCTTTTTTACATGGTTGATCAATTAAAGTCCACTTTATTTTTAGTGATGATATATCCTAGCGTTTGTTTAATGCTTGGCTTTACCATCACTTTAGTAAAAAGGTACAGTACAAAGGCATAGAAGGGGTTAACAAACAGCTATGGAAACAATATACACATTTGTTTGAGAAACTACCTACTGTACACTGTGTGCAGAATTATTAGGCAAATGAGTATTTTGACCACATCATCCTCTTTATGTATGTTGTCTTACTCCAAGCTGTATAGGCTCGAAAGCCTACTACCAATTAAGCATATTAGGTGATGTGCATCTCTGTAATGAGAAGGGGTGTTGTCTAATGACATCAACACCCTATATCAGGTGTGCATAATTATTAGGCAACTTCCTTTCCTTTGGCAAAATGGGTCAAAAGAAGGACTTGACAGGCTCAGAAAAGTCAAAAATAGTGAGATATTTTGCAGAGGGATGCAGCACTCTTAAAATTGCAAAGCTTCTGAAGCGTGATCATCGAACAATCAAGCGTTTCATTCAAAATAGTCAACAGGGTCGCAAGAAGCGTGTGGAAAAACCAAGGCGCAAAATAACTGCCCATGAACTGAGAAAAGTCAAGCGTGCAGCTGCCAAGATGCCACTTGCCACCAGTTTGGCCATATTTCAGAGCTGCAACATCACTGGAGTGCCCAAAAGCACAAGGTGTGCAATACTCAGAGACATGGCCAAGGTAAGAAAGGCTGAAAGACGACCACCACTGAACAAGACACACAAGCTGAAATGTCAAGACTGGGCCAAGAAATATCTCAAGACTGATTTTTCTAAGGTTTTATGGACTGATGAAATGAGAGTGAGTCTTGATGGGCCAGATGGATGGGCCCGTGGCTGGATTGGTAAAGGGCAGAGAGCTCCAGTCCGACTCAGACGCCAGCAAGGTGGAGGTGGAGTACTGGTTTGGGCTGGTATCATCAAAGATGAGCTTGTGGGGCCTTTTCGGGTTGAGGATGGAGTCAAGCTCAACTCCCAGTCCTACTGCCAGTTTCTGGAAGACACCTTCTTCAAGCAGTGGTACAGGAAGAAGTCTGCATCCTTCAAGAAAAACATGATTTTCATGCAGGACAATGCTCCATCACACGCGTCCAAGTACTCCACAGCGTGGCTGGCAAGAAAGGGTATAAAAGAAGAAAATCTAATGACATGGCCTCCTTGTTCACCTGATCTGAACCCCATTGAGAACCTGTAGTCCATCATCAAATGTGAGATTTACAAGGAGGGAAAACAGTACACCTCTCTGAACAGTGTCTGGGAGGCTGTGGTTGCTGCTGCACGCAATGTTGATGGTGAACAGATCAAAACACTGACAGAATCCATGGATGGCAGGCTTTTGAGTGTCCTTGCAAAGAAAGGTGGCTATATTGGTCACTGATTTGTTTTTGTTTTGTTTTTGAATGTCAGAAATGTATATTTGTGAATGTTGAGATGTTATATTGGTTTCACTGGTAAAAATAAATAATTGAAATGGGTATATATTTGTTTTTTGTTAAGTTGCCTAATAATTATGCACAGTAATAGTCACCTGCACACACAGTTATCCCCCTAAAATAGCTATAACTAAAAACAAACTAAAAACTACTTCCAAAACTATTCAGCTTTGATATTAATGAGTTTTTTGGGTTCATTGAGAACATGGTTGTTGTTCAATAATAAAATTAATCCTCAAAAATACAACTTGCCGCATAATTCTGCACTCCCTGTAGATAACATAGCTTTCTAGAAATGGTTGAAGGATTGTCTGAATAAGAGAGCCTCGTGGATAGATATTGAAGAGCACAAGGGAAGGGGCTGGGTGCAAGATATGACTGGTGATCAGAGCAAAAGAAGAGAAAGTAACTAGTTTCCCTGCCCCAGAGTAGATCTGCAACAAGAATAATATCAGATTGCTGACTGGTGAGGCAGGTACTGTGTTGTGTGACTGAGAAGGAACACATGATTAAATATGTAATTCCAGCAGTGAAAAAACCATAGATGTAACAATCTATTTGCTTCACAATAGACAGCAAAATACATATTAAATCACCATTTTCACAATTAGGCTGCCTTTAAAGGGACATGAAATCCATTTTTTTGCTTTCATGATTTAGAAAGAGCATGCAGTTTTTTTTTTATATATTATTTTATTTATATTTAGTGGTTCATTACAATAATTCTGCAGGTCGATGAAAAAAGAAAACAAAACATGTCGCCAATGAACGACAATTCACAAAAACTTAGTATCGACCCCTAAAGTAACATTTTCAGTTTTGTATACATTTCCTTACATTTCCTTACATCTTCCTCCTTATAGGAGTCTGTATCCGTCTGTTCTAGTATACATTGTTTCTTTATACAGTTCTTAATCTCGGGTATGCTAGGTATCGCTTTCCCTTTCCATTTTTTGAAAAGTAAGTATCTAGTTGCAAGGATAGCTAGATTAATTATTTTACAGTTAGTCCGGACTTGTCTTCATTCAGCGGATACTAAAAACACTATATGTTCTATTGTAAGAACCACAGGGGAGATTCCCAATATATTGTTTATCCAATATTCTACTTTTTGCCAAATAATTCTTATTTTTGGACAGTCCCAGAAATCAAACAAGATTAGTTTCTCAGTTAGGTCAAGATAGGGATACTTGGATCTAGTTAGGTACCCATAATGTATTTTCTCAGTACTAACAAGTTCCTCTATGTAAGCATATATCACCAGTTTATAATAGCCTTCTGCTGAATGCAGATCCAGCCGTAAAGTACCTGACTCAAGCCGTAAGGTTTAGGCGTCCAGCCAGCAGTACCAGGCCGACAAGAAAAAGCCTCTCCGTCTGAACTCCCTCACGCAGCACCGGTGGGAGGGAGCCAGCTGACCAGGAAATATGATGTCAGGATCCACTCAGCTATCCGTCCAAGGAGCCAGGAGTAAAAAGGAACCTCCAACAGGTTGGTGTATAGCGGCTCCGATCAGGCAATCTTTCCTGGTCTCCGTGGAAAAGGGAAGCACCACCCTTCTTCTACGTCACGTGAGGGGGCTCGCCATTGCCACCAATCTAATCCAGGCTTCCAACCCCAGGCAAGACAGCATGGGGGATATCCCGCAGCCGAGTCCGACCAGCTTAACCAGGTAACCAGATCAGAACCTCAGCATGCACCTCTCTCAGGTCAGTAGCTCCTTGCGATGAGTAGATAAGTATCCAGCCTAGGGGAGATCCAAGGAGCCGGAACAGTTCCCTTATTTCCCCCTCACCACACACTTGCGGGGGAGGAAAGCGATGTGTGGAATGCGAGTCTTGTTAGTTCTTTAGGGGGTCAGCCGAAAGGATGATATCATTTAGCAATGATATCTCGCTTCAGAGGTTTATAGGACGATTATTCAGTAGCTTTTTACATTCAAGACTACTTCTCGCCTCAAATTTTGTGTAAGTTTGGCAATTATTTTCCAGTCCATATATTTGCTGCGGTACACAGCTCAGTGCGATGGTATGGCATTGTGTGTGTGCTGGGAGCGGTTTAAAGTTGCTGCTAGAGCCTCCCCAGGTCAGGGGTGTTTAGCAGGAAGGATTTCTGCCAGCTGCTCTCATCAGGATCTGGAGATCAAGTGCTACTCGACCTTGCACCTGTGCTCCTCCCACCAGCACACCTCTCATCTCTAGGACATACCAAGAGCATGCAGTTTTAAACAACTTTCCAATTTAATTCTAATATCTAATTTGCTTCATTCTCTTGATATGCTTTGTTGAAAAGCATATCTAAATAGGCTCTGTAGCTGTTGATTGGTGGCTGCACATAGATGCCTCGTGTTATTGGCTAACCCATGTGCATTGCTATTTCTTTAACAAAGAATATTTAAAGAATGAAGCAAATTAGATAGCAGTAAATTGAAATGTTTATAATTGTATTCTCTATCTGAATCAAGAAAGAAAAATGTTGGGTTCCATGTCCCTTTAAGCAACAGCTTAGGTTGCAGCACTTACTGTAAAGCAAGGTGGTTCTACTTCTTCACACACTGCTCTGTGCAGCTGTTCCCTCTCTCTGCATAGCACAGGGCTTTAGAACAAGGAAGTAATGGCACCTTCCACTGTGCTTGTAGAGGGGCAGCTCAGGAGGGGGAGTACAGAGGGGCGGACCGAGACAATCAGGGCCCGGGCAAAAATTAGGGAAGGGCCCCCACTGTTTCACACTGACCCAAATGTATGCAAATTAACATGGTAGCCTCACTGCCCTGCCCCCACAAGCCCACCCAACCTCCATGGCCAGACGCCCACACTCCACAGCCCTGACAGCAACAGACTCCCTGACAGGACCCCCCCCCAGCAACAAACCCCACATCCAGGCCCAAGGCCCCCATTCTGGCTAGGACCCCCACAAAACCCACACTTAACAGCTTAGTTACTGATAGGACAGCTGTCAGCCCCAGCTTAAAGGGACACTGAACCCAAATATTTTCTTTTGTGATTCAGATAGAGCATGCCATTTTAAGCAACTTTCTAATTTCTTCGTTCTCTTGCTTTCTTTATTTGATAAAGAAGGCATCTAAACTATTTTTTTTTGTTCAGAACCATGGAAAGCACTTGTTTATTGGTAGGTGAATTTATCCACCAATCAGCAAGAACAACCAAGTGTGTTCACCAAAAATGGGCCGGCATCTAAACTTACATTCTTGCATTTCAAATAAAGATACCAAGAGAATGAAGAGAATTTGATAATAAGAGTAAATTAGAAAGTTGCTTAAAATTGCATGCTCTATCTGAATCACAAAATAAATAAATTGGGTTCAGTGTCCCTTTAAGTAGCATACTAGGAGCCAGGTCCTATTTGCCCAGCTGATCAGTCCGCCCCTGCAGAGCAGAAATACTCTTACTTACTCCAGAGCAAAGCTGCACATGGCAGCAACAAAATAAATAAAAATTGTCTTTGTTTGTTCTTTGTTTATTTCTTATTTCTTTGTGTTTCATTTTTATAACAAGCATTCCTAAATGCAGCAAGTGCCCCGGGCAGTTGAACCACCACTCAAAACGGCCGTGAGGACGATTACTCAAGAAGAGTAAGTACCTGCCTGCATGGTGGTGTCACCCCTCCAATCTTGTCACCCAAGTGTGGTCCACACCCCTCCCCCCCCCCAGTGATGCCACTGCCTACAGGGACTTTTTGCCCCCAGGGTAGTGCAATACTATGTAGAAAGTTGAAATTCCAATAAAAGTCTGTTAATCAAAAGGGGCTGTTTAGGGGGTTACATCTTCATTAGCATGTGAATGCATAGGAAATGACCTGTTTGCATATGCAAATAAGCACACAGCAATGTTCACACTTGCATGGGAAGAAATGACCACTGTGCTGTTCATCACTCGGTGCATGCGGCGATGCATGAGCCAATACACTGCACGATGCTATCCCTGCAATGCACCTTAGATCATCATGGCCTAGTTATTGATAAAAGAGTTTAGGGCCAGATGATGTTTTTTATTTTACCCTATTGATTAACATAAAATAAAAAATTATCGGCTAGATTACGAGTTTTGCGTTATGAGGGGTGCGGTACTAACTTGCACGTTATTGTCACTGCTCACTTACCTACAGCGCTGGTATTACAGGTTTTTACAAACCCGGCGTTAAAAGGCAAGAAGTGAGCGTAGAGCAAAATTGAGCTCCATACCGCACTCCAATACCAGCGCTGCTTAAGTCAGCGGTAAGCTGGTTGTACGTGCTCGTGCACGATTTCCCCATAGACATAAATGGGGAGAGACGGCTGAGAAAAAGTCTAACACCTGCAAAAAAGCAGCGTAAAGCTCCCTAACGTAGCCCCATTTATTCCTATGGGGAAACACATTTTATGTTTATACCTAACACTCATGAACCCCGAGTCTAAACACCCCTAATCTTACACTTATTAACCCCTAATCTGCTGCCCCCGACATCGCAGACACCTACATTATACTTATTAACCCCTAATCTGCCGCTCCGGACATCGCAAACACCTACATTATATTTATTAACCCCTAATCTGTCGCCCCCAACGTCGCTGCCACTATAATAAACATATTAACCCCTAAACCCGCTGCCTCCCACATCGCAAACACTAGTTAAATATTATTAACCCCTAATCTGCCGCCCCCAACATCGCCGCCACTATACTATATTTATTAAGCCCTAAATCTAAGTCTAACTAATAGTTACATTGTATCTATCTTAGGTTTTATTTTTATTTTACAGGCAATTTTGTATTTATTTTAACTAGATAGAATAGTTACTAAATAGTTATTAACTATTTACTAACTACCTAGCTAAAATAAATACAAATTGACCTGTAAAATAAAACCTAACCTGTCTTACACTAACACCTAACCTAACCCTAAAATTAAATAAATTCCCTAAATTAAATAAAATTAACTAAATTCAATACAATTAGCTAAATTACAAAAACAAACAAACAATAAATTACAGAAAATAAAAAACAAATTACAAGATTTTTAAACTAATTACACCTAATCGAATAGCCCTATCAAAATAAAAAAAACCCACCCAAAATAAAAAAATCCCCCTAGCCTAAGATAAACTACCAATAGCCCTTAAAAGGGCCTTTTGCAGGGCATTGCTCCAAAGAAATCAGCTCTTTTACCTATAAAAAACAAACAAACAACCCCCCAACAGTTAAACCCACCACCCACACAACCAACCCCCCAAATAAAACCCTAACTAAAAAAACCTAAGCTCCCCATTGCCCTGAAAAGGGCATTTGGATGGGCATTGCCCTCAAAAGGGCATTTAGCTCTATTGCAGCCCAAACCCCTAATCTAAAAATCAAACCCACCCAATACACCCTTAAAAATCCTAACACTAACCCCCGAAGATCCACTTACACTTTTGAAGAGCCGACATCCATCCTCAACGAAACCGGGAGAAGTCTTCATCCAAGCGGCAAGATGTCCTCAACGAAGCCGGCAGAAGTGGTCCTCCAGACGGGCAGAAGTCTTCATCCAGACGGCATCTTCTATGTTCATCCATCCGGCGCGGAGCGGGTCCATCTTCAAGACATCTGACGCAGAGCATCCTCTTCTTCCGACGACTACCCGACGGATAAAAGTATGGTTAGGTGTTAGTGTAAGACAGGTTAGGTTTCATTTTACAGGTTAATTTGTATTTATTTTAGCTAGGTAGTTAGTAAATAGTTAATAACTATTTAGTAACTATTCTACCTTGTTAAAATAACTACAAACTTGCCTGTAAAGTTAAAATAAACCTTAAGTTAGCTACAATGTAACTATTAGTTATATTGTAGCTATCTTAGGGTTTATTTTACAGGTAAGTATTTAGTTTTAAATAGGAATTATTTAGGTAATGATAGTAATTTTTATTTATATTTATTTTAATTATATTTAAGTTAGGGGGTGTTAGGGTTAGGGTTAGACTTATATTTAGGGGTTAAAAAATGTAGTATAGTGGCAGCAACATTGGGGGCGGCAGATTAGGGGTTAATAAATGTAGATAGGTGGCAGCGATGTTAGGGACAGCAGATTAGGGGTTAATAATATTTAACTAATGTTTGCGAGGCAGGAGTACGGTGGTTTAGAGGTTACTATGTTTATTATATGTCGGGAGCGGCAGATAAGGAGTTAATAATTTTATTATAGTGTTTGCGATGCGGGAGGGCCTAGGTTTAGGGGTTAATAGGTAGTTTATGGGTGTTAGTGTACTTTTTAGCACTTTAGTTATGAGTTTTATTCTACAGCGTTGTAGTGTAACACTCATAACTACTGACTTTAAAATGCATTACGAATCTTGACGGGATAGGGTGTACCGTTCACTTTTTGACCTCCCAGGACAAGCTGGTAATACCGGTGCTATGGAAGTCCCATTGATAATAGACTATACGCAATTTGCGTAAGTTGATTTGCGGTGAGGCCAAAAAAATGTGCGGTGCCCCTAAATCTGCAAGACTCGTAATACCAGCGGTAGTAAAAAGCAGCGTTATGAGGCTTAACAATGCTTTTTTGCTCATAATGCAAGACTCGTAATCTAGCCACTGTCAGAAGATCTGCGAATGTTATTAAATAATATATATATATATATCTACATATTATTATTTAATATATATAGATGGTTGTATACGCCAAATAAAATTTTTTATTTGTAAAACTCTAAAGGTCAAAGAAACTACTTGCATAGTTATCTCAGAAAAGAACAAAGGCTTAGACTGTTGTATAGAAAAACAGATTGTTTCAAAAAGATAGTCATCTACATGGCTGTTTATTCCAGGTCTTAGACCACCAACCTCTGTTGTAGACAAAGTTCTGCACTATTTCCTGATAAGCTAACATATTATGAGCTAACAGACAGTTACTTCAAAGCGAAATTAGCATTTTGAAACCCCTCAGATGTGTATACCAAGATGAGTGATAAACATATCCGACATGGCTTAAGTACATGCAAAGATATGGGGCCCCTATTGTGTTTGAATCCACAAATTCTAGACAATGGAAGTATGGCCAGGCAAAAACGCATGTTTACAGTGTAGCTATTTTGAATTCAATTCTTTTTTTTATATATAGTTGGTATAATTTTGTTTCTTGTAGAACAATGTGTAAAATGTTGGGTTTCATATGAATATGGGAGATTGGGGACCTAAGAAGCAGAGACAAATAACATTCATATTAGATAAATATTTGCTGAGATTGATAAATATTGCAAATAGATACATGAATGTTTAACATTTCTAACAATTATTTCTTTCATTTCAGGCACATAGTAAATACACAGATAATTGGTACTTTAAATAATATCCTATGTGTCTTATACACTTAAAAAGAAACATACAGATATGAAATATTAATCTATATGGGATAATAATCCAATGTAGATATAATTGTGTGAAAACCACATATATTTGCTGATCTCAAAGCATGTATGTGATGTTGAGCGGATGGCTGAAGAAGGAAATTGAATCCAGGATGAAGATATTATAATCCTTAAATTGTTTCATAGAAAATATGGTTTAAATGCATTTTATACATTATAAGGGAAATACATTCAAATGTGATTTTAAAATGATCAGGAAAAATGATACTGTGTGACCCATGTGTATTTGAACATGTAACTTATTAATATAAAGAAATTATGGCATTTTAAATACACATTTTAAAGAAATGTTTTTACTGTATATAAATGATTGAATGAAACTGTTTGTCTCTGTCTGCTGCCCCCGATGGCCAAAATCCAGTATTACAGCCAGAAGGCCTTTGGCTGTTGAAAATGAAATTTCCCAGGGCCAATCCGATAAGACCTCCCAGGTGTCCAATGAGATGTTCAGTTTCAAAGGGCCTCCCAAACCAATTCACCAATGATGGTACAGAACAAAATGGGGTGGGGTTATATCACATGATAAAACCCCAAGCATAGGATAGTAAAGAAGGCTGCTGTCTGTCTGCTAACTGGTAACTGAAATTGGCTGCGTTTGAAATACAGTTAATAAAAGGCATAATAGCTACCCTTACTTTACCACATGCAAAATACTCATTTTGTATTCTGAGGTGAAATTTGACCTGTTTAGAAATATTCGAAGCTGAATATCGATTTGGTTATATCTGGTAAAGTATAAGTGGTTGCTAAATATAGGTAATATTCAAATCAAAGGTATTTAGTAATTATAATCAAATAGCAGGTCTAAAAGAACAAATTGTATTTTAACCTTGTGTTTCATAGTCCTTTACAGTGTTAAGCTTGTCTGTTGTATGCTAAGTAATTTATCTATGCAAATATATAAATATATTTTAGAATTTGTCTTAACTGTAGGTAACACTCGGCTAGATTTAGAGTTTGGCGGCCAAAGGGGTGCGCTAGCTACGCGTGCTTTTTTTCTCCCGCACCTTTTAAATACCGCTGGTATTTAGAGTTCACAGAATGGCTGGGTTTTCAGTGCGTTAGGCTCCAAAAAGGGAGCGTAGAGCATAATTTAACGCCACTGCAACTCTAGATACCAGCGGTGCTTACGGACGCGGCCAGCTTCAAAAACGTGCTCGTGCACGATATCCCCATAGAAAACAATGGGGCTGTTTGAGCTGAAAAAAAACCTAACACCTGCAAAAAAGCAGCGTTCAGCTCTTAACGCAGCCCCATTGTTTTCTATGGGGAAACACTTCCTACGTCTGCACCTAACACTCTAACATGTACCCTGAGTCTAAACACCCCTAACCTTACACTTATTAACCCCTAATCTGCCGTCCCCGCTATCGCTGACACCTGCATATTATTATTAACCCCTAATCTGCCGCTCCCTACACTGCCGCAACATACATTATATTTATGTACCACTAATCTGCTGCCCCTAACACCGCCGACCCCTATATTATATTTATTAACCCCTAATCTGCCCCCACAACGTCGCCGCCAGCTAACTACAATAATTAACCCCTAATCTGCCGATCGGAGCTCACCGCTACTATAATAAATGTATTAACCCCTAAAGCTAAGTCTAACCCTAACACTAACACCCCCCTAAGTTAAATATAATTTTTATCTAACGAAATAAATTATTTCTTATTAAATAAATTATTCCTATTTAAAGCTAAATACTTACCTGTAAAATACACCCTAATATAGCTTCAATATAAATTATAATTATATTGTAGCTATTTTAGGATTAATATTTATTTTACAGGCAACTTTGTATTTATTTTAACCAGGTACAATAGCTATTAAATAGTTAAAACTATTTAATAGCTACCTAGTTAAAATAATTACAAAATTACCTGTAAAATAAATCCTAACCTAAATTACAATTAAACCTAACACTACACTATCAATAAATAAATTAAATACAATTCCTACAAATAAATACAATTAAATTAACTAAAGTACAAAAAATAAAAAAGAACTAAGCTACAAAAAATAAAAAATATTTACAAACATTAGAAAAAAATTACAACAATTTTAAACTAATTACACCTACTCTAAGCCCCCTAATAAAATAACAAAGACCCCCAAAATAAAATAATGCCCTACCCTATTCTAAATTACAAAAGTTCAAAGCTCTTTTACCTTACCAGCCCTGAAAAGGGCCCTTTGCGGGGCATGCCCCAAAGAATTCAGCTCTTTTGCCTGTAAAGAAAACATACAATACCCCCCCCAACATTACAACCCACCACCCACATACCCCTAATCTAACCCAAACCCCCCTTAAATAAACCTAACACTAAGCCCCTGAAGATCTTCCTACCTTGTCTTCACCATGCCAGGTATCACCGATCGTTCCAGGCTCCGAAATCTTCATCCAAGCCCAAACGGGGGCTAGACATCCATCATCCGGCTGAAGTCTTCTATCAAGCGACGGCTGAAAAAGTCCAGAAGAGGCTCCAAAGTCTTCATCCTATCCGGGAAGAAGAGTAGATCCGGACCGGAAACCATCTTCTTCCAAGCGGCATCTTCTATCTTCATCCAATGACGACCGGCTCCATCTTGAAGACCTCCACCGCGGACCCATCTTCTTCTTCCGACGACTTCCCGACGAATGACGGTTCCTTTAAGGGACGTCATCCAAGATGGCGTCCCTCGAATTCCGATTGGCTGATAGGATTCTATCAGCCAATCGGAATTAAGGTAGGAAAATTCTGATTGGCTGATCGGAACAGCCAATAGAATGCGAGCACAATCTGATTGGCTGATTGAATCAGCCAATCGGATTGAACTTGATTCTGATTGGCTGATTCCATCATCCAATCAGAATTTTCCTACCTTAATTCCGATTGGCTGATAGAATCCTATCATCCAATCGGAATTCGAGGGACGCAATCTTGGATGACGTCCCGTAAAGGAACCGTCATTCATCGGGAAGTCGTCGGAAGAAGAAGATGGGTCCGCGGTGGAGTTCTTCAAGATGGAGCCGGTCGTCATTGGATGCAGATAATTCTAACTCTCTTAGAGAATGCATCAGGGATGAAATGCAGAAATTTAGGGAAGAATGTAGACAAGGGACCCCTGTTGGGTCAGAAATAGATTTCCAAAATAGATAGTCACCTCATGATGTAAATTCAGGGAACTGCTATAACTCAGCTGAGGAGGGGGAAGGAAGCTCTAGTAGTGAGTAAGAGGGCGGAGCTAACTACCTAAATAGCCCACGTAGTACTAATGTACGTAGGGGGTCTCCCCATAGTAAAAGGGCAAATAAAAGATGCTCCAACTCCAAAAATAAAACTCCTAGGAAATCGTGAGATACATCTAATAAGATATATGACACCCCTAAAATCATTACCTTCTTAAAGGATGCAGTACCTAAGTTCTCCAACAAGGAAACCAACTCTATAATTGACCACATAGAGACCTTTGAAAATGCTTTAGCTATAATGAATGTTACAAGTGATCAGTCAAAAACTGAATTTCTGCACTGGGTTTTTGAAGGTAAATATCACAAATTATTTGCTTCACTAAAGGATATGAATATTCATTCCTGGAATTAGACAAAACAACAGTGCAGAAAAGAATTCGGGCAACACCGCACTAAAACTGCAGCAAAAATAGCTGTATATGGTTTAAAATGTAGTGCAAATCAAAGCCCTATAGAATTCCTTTCTGTACTGAAAAATGCATACAGTATGGCTGAAGATAATCCCATATTTGAATGCTCAGAATTTGTGAATTTATTTTTGAAGCACTGCCCGCACCCATCAAAATTAATTTAGCTAGAGATTTTGATGAAAACGGCTCATTGGAATGGCTGATCAAAAAGAGTACAAAGTTATACTCTATTCAGCAGTCTGGTGAACAAGGGGTTAAAAGGGAATCAAAACCCAGTCCCAAAATTGTAGCAGAAACTAGGGTGTCACCTAGCCCCCTCAATTTGGAGTCTAAAAAGAAAACCTATGTGGAAGTGACCCGAGGGAACATTCCATCCCCACAAAGTTTTAACTCTGCCCCTCCCCCAACATGGGCTGAAGCGCAGAGAGACTATACCCAAAATGGGGGCATACCCAGGTAAATAATTACTCCCAAAGAGAAGAATACCAACAAGATAATAGGTATCCCCCCAAAGGTAGATACAATAAGTGTTGAAAATACTCTCAGGGTAACCAGACACCCTAAGTAAATAGTGCTCCCCAAAATACTAACGCTGAACAAGTTGAACCCCTGGGGCAACCACGCCAGAATAGAAATAGCGGCCCTGATCCTGAGGGGACCCTATGGTCCAGGAATCACTACTATGGGCCATCAAGAGATAGGCCCAGGGGTAAAGGTAACTTGTACAATCAAGTAGATCAGCTTAGTACCCAGCTAATTTGGTTGAGCGAACAATTCGCTAATATGAGTCAAGCATTTATGGCTTAGCAACCTAACAATCTTTTTTAAGGGGTACAGCCAGTGGCTAGCAGTGGGCCACAGGCACAGTCATAAATACTGCAGTATCATCTGAAAGGGAGGGGAGAGATATACAAAATAAAATGATAAATGTCAAAAATGGTACTAATCATGTTCTCTCCCCACAGACAAGAAACGGCCAATTTAGCTGTGATGACAAGCAACCTCAGCCGGGAAAATGTAACCAATCTCTTCCTTTGCAGCATTCTCTTAACCTTATTTCCACAGATGCAGTACACAATAACCCAATAAGCCCTATTATAAAGGGGACCGGTAGCAATGAAGTTTCTTCTGCATCAGGTAACGCAGCGGATTCAGGTAACACATAGCGAAGTCCACAGATGTATGATCATCCCAATTTTATGTGTAAATGGTAGAAACTGCAGGGAGATATTACGTATTAGCTGAGCTGCAGGATTCAGTCTCCAACCCTATCATGGGATTAATTGATACTGGGTCTCAGGCAACTATTTTATCCCACAAGTACTACACACAGCTAAATGAGCTAACACCCCACAAACCTAAAATAAAATAATTTGATGGTTCTCTAATAGGAGTTGGGGGTGACTCTCTAAAAGTCTACGGTACGGCATGGTTAAAATTTAAACTGGGGAACAGGGTCATAAGACACCCTGTCATTATAGTGGATCTGCCAACTGATTGTTTAATTATTGGTACTGATAACCTGAAGCGATTAAGCACCATAATTGATTGTATAAATAATGTAATTGGTCACAAGCGAAAAGACCTATTATTTATGAGAAATACGATATAACTCACCCCCGACATAACTGTCATGTGGTGGAAAAGAAACCAGACGCTGTGGAGATTCATTTCAGGAATAACTCTGTACCTGAAATCACTATCCTACAGATAGATGATCAGACTCCTTTAAGTAGCTCTGATGGTAATACTTTTAAAATTTCGCCTGGAAAGATAGCGAATATTTCCTTAGATGACGATGTATTAACCATATCTCTCCACAAGGGGGATCATAAAATCCCTAAGTGGGAAGGCCACACTCAATACCTCACAGGAATTGAGAGAGTTAAAGAGAATCTATTTCTTTCATGTAATTAACAAGAGTCCATGAGCTAGTGACGTATGGGATATACATTCCTACCAGGAGGGGCAAAGTTTCCCAAACCTTAAAATGCCTATAAATACACCCCTCACCACACCCAGAAATCAGTTTTACAAACTTTGCCTCCAAGGGAGGTGGTGAAGTAAGTTTGTGCTAGATTCTACGTTGATATGCGCTCCGCAGCAAGTTGGAGCCCGGTTTTCCTCTCAGCGTGCAGTGAATGTCAGAGGGATGTGAAGAGAGTATTGCCTATTGAATGCAGTGATCTCCTTCTACGGGGTCTATTTCATAAGGTTCTCTGTTATCGGTCGTAGAGATTCATCTCTTACCTCCCTTTTCAGATCGACGATATACTCTTATATTTACCATTTCCTCTACTGATTCTCGTTTCAGTACTGGTTTGGCTTTCTACAAACATGTAGATGAGTGTCCTGGGGTAAGTAAGTCTTATTTTCTGTGACACTCTAAGCTATGGTTGGGCACTTTATTTATAAAGTTCTAAATATATGTATTCAAACATTTATTTGCCTTGACTCAGAATGTTCAACTTTCCTTATTTCCAGACAGTCAGTTTCATATTTGGGATTATGCATTGAATTATCATATTTTTTCTTACCTCAAAAATTTGACTTTTTTCCCTGTGGGCTGTTAGGCTCGCGGGGGCTGAAAATGCTTCATTTTATTGCGTCATTCTTGGCGCGGACTTTTTTGGCGCAAAAATTCTTTTCCGTTTCCGGCGTCATACGTGTCGCCGGAAGTTGCGTCATTTTTTGACGTTATTTTGCGTCAAAGATGTCGGCGTTCCGGATGTGGCGTCATTTTTGGCGCCAAAAACATTTTAGGCGCCAAATAATGTGGGCGTCTTTTTTGGCGCTAAAAAATATGGGCGTCATTTTTGTCTCCACATTATTTAAGTCTCTTTATTTATTGCTTCTGGTTGCTAGAAGCTTGTTCACTGGCATTTTTTTTCCCATTCCTGAAACTGTCATTTAAGGAATTTGATCAATTTTGCTTTATATGTTGTTTTTTTTCTTTTACATATTGCAAGATGTTCCACGTTGCAACTGAGTCAGAAGATACTACAGGAAAATCACTGCACAGTGCTGGAGCTACCAAGCTAAGTCTGCTATAAACTTTTGGTATCTGTTTCTCCAGCTGTTATTTGTATTGCATGTCATGTCAAACTTATTAATGCAGATAAAATTTCCTTTAGTACTATTACATTACCTGTTGCTGTCCGTCAACATCTAATTTTCAGAGTGTTCCTGATAACATAAGAGATTTTATTTTTTAAATCCATTAAGAAGGCTATGTCTGTTATTTCTCCTTCTAGTATACATAAAAGTCTTTTAAAACTTCTCTTTTTTTCAGATGAATTTTTAAATGAACATCATCATTCTGATACTGATAATGGTTCTTCTGGTTCAGAGGTTTCTGTCTCAGAGGTTGATGCTGATAAATCTTTGTATTTGTTCAAGATGGAATTTATTCGTTCTTTACTTAAAGAAGTGTTATTTGCATTAGAAATAGAGGATTCTGGTCCTCTTGATACTAAATGTAAACGTTTAAATAAGGTTTTTAAATCTCCTGTAGTTATTCCAGAAGTGTTTTATCTCCCTGATGCTATTTCTGAAGTAATTTCCAGGGAATGGAATAATTTGGGTAATTTATTTACTCCTTCTAGACGTTTAAGCAAATTATATCCTGTGCCATCTGACAGATTAGAGTTTTTTGGGACAAAAATCCCTAAGGTTATGGGGCTGTCTCTACTCCTGCTAATGTACTACTATTCCTATGGCAGATAGTACTTCATTTAAGGATCCTTTAGATAGGAAAATTGAATCTTTTCTAAGAAAAGCTTACTTATGTTCAGGTAATCTTCTTAGACCTGCTATATTTTTAGCGGATGTTGCTGCAGCTTCAACTTTTTGGTTAGAAGCTTTAGCGCAACAGGTAACAGATCATAATTTTATAGCATTATTATTATTCTATAACATGCTAATTATTTTATTGGTGATACCATCTTTTGATATCATTAGAGTTGATGTCAGGTATATGTCTCTAGCTATTTTAGCTAGAAAAGCTTTATGGATTAAACTTGGAATGCTGACATGTCTTCTAAGTCAACTTTGCTTTCCCTTTCTTTCCAGGGTAAATAATCATTTCGTTCCTTTCCTCACAACAAGGAACAAAAGCCTGATCCTTCATCCTCAGGAGCGGTATCAGTTTGGAAACTATTTCCAGTTTGGAATATATCCAAGCCTTATAGAAACCTATAGTCAGCTCCTAAGTACCTATGAAGGTGCGGCCCTTATTCCAGCTCAGCTGGTATGGGGCAGATTACGTTTTCTTCAAAGAAATTTGGATCAATTCCGTTCTTAATCTCTGGTTTCAGAAACATTGTTTCAGAAAGGTACAGAATTGGCTTCAAGTTAAGGCCTCCTGCTAAGAGATTCTTTTCTTTCCCGTGTCCCAGTTGTCACAGCAAGGCTCAGCATTTCTGAAATGTGTTTCAGATCTAGAGTTGGCTGGAGTATTTATGCCAGTTCCAGTTCTGGAACAGGGGCTGGGGTTTTATTTTATCTCTTCATTGTACCAAAGAAGGTCAATTCCTTCAGACCAGTTCTGGATCTATCATTATTGAATCGTTATGTTAGGATACCAACATTCAAGATGGTTACTGTAGGACTATCCTGCCTTTTGTTTAGCAAGGGCATTATATGTCTACAATAGATTTACAGGATGTGTATCTGCATATTCCGATTCATCCAGATCACTTTTAGTGTCTGAGATTCTCTTTTTAGACAAGCATTACCAGTTTTGTGGCTCTACTGTTTGGTCTAGCCTCAGTTCCAAGAATTTTTTTCAAAGGTTCTCGGTGCCCTTCTTCTGTAATCAGAGAATAGGGTTTTGGTATTTCCTTATTTGGACGATATCTTGGTACTTGCTCAGTCTTCTCATTTTCGAAGAATCTCATACGAATCGACTTGTGTTGTTTCTTCAAGTTCATGGTTGGAGGATCAATTTACCATTCAGTTCATTGATTCTTCAGACAAGGGTAACCTTTTTAGGTTTCTAGATAAATTCAGTGTCTATGACTCTGTCCTTGTCAGACAAGAGAAGTTTAACATTGATATCAGCTTGTCAAAACCTTCAGTCACAATCATTCCCTTTGGTAGCCTTATGCATGGAAATGTTGGGTCTTAGGACTGCCGCATCAGATGCGATCTCCTTTGCTCGTTTTCACATGCGACCTCTTCAGTTCTGTATGCTGAACCAATGGTGCAGGGATTACTCAAAGATATCTCAATTAATATCTTTAAACCGATTTTACGACACTCTCTGACATGGTGGACAGATCACCATCGTTTAGTTCAGGGGGCTTCTTTGTTCTTCCGACCTGGACTATAATCTCAACAGATTCAAGTCTTACAGGTTGGGGAGCTGTGTGGGGGTCTCTGACGGCACAAGGGGTTTGGGAATCTCAGGAGGTGAGATTTCCGATCAATATTTTGGAACTCCGTGCAATTTTCAGAGCTCTTCAGTCTTGGCCTCTTCTGAAGAGAGAGTTGTTCATTGTTTTCAGATAAGACAATGTCACAACTGTGGCATACATCAATCATCAAGGAGGGACTCACAGTCCTCTGGCTATGAAAGAAGTATCTCGAATTTTGGTTTGGGCGGAATCCAGCTCCTGTCTAATCTCTGCGGTTTATATCCCAGGTATGGACAATTGGAAAGCGGATTATCTCAGTCGCCAAACGTTGCATCCGGGCGAATGGTCTCTTCACCCAGAGGTATTTCTTCAGATTGTTCAAATGTGGGAACTTCCAGAAATAGATCTGATGGCTTCTCATCTAAACAAGAAACTTCCCAGGTATCTGTCTAGATCCCGGGATCTTCAGGCGGAGGCAGTGGATGCATTTTCACTTCCTTGGAAGTATCATCCTGCCTATATCTTTCCGCCTCTAGTTCTTCTTCCAAGAGTAATCTCCAAGATTCTGAAGGAATGCTCGTTTGTTCTGCTGGTAGCTCCGGCATGGCCTCACAGGTTTTGGTATGCGGATCTTGTCCGGATGGCCTCTTGCCAACCGTGGACTCTTCCGTTAAGACCAGACCTTTTGTCTCAAGGTCCTTTTTTCCATCAGGATCTGAAATCCTTAAATTTAAAGGTATGGAGATTGAACGCTTGATTCTTGGTCAAAGAGGTTTCTCTGACTCTGTGATTAATACTATGTTACAGGCTCGTAAATTTGTATCCAGAGAGATATATTATAGAGTCTGGAAGACTTATATTTCTTGGTGTCTTTCTCATCATTTTTCTTGGCATTCTTTTAGAATACCGAGAATATTACAATTTCTTCAGGATGGTTTAGATAAGGGTTTGTCCGCAAGTTTCTTGAAAGGTCAAATCTCTGCTCTTTCTGTTCTTTTTCACAGAAAGATTGCTATTCTTCCTGATATTCATTGTTTTGTACAAGCTTTGGTTCGTATAAAGCCTGTCATTAAGTCAATTTCTCCTCCTGGAGTTTGAATTTGGTTCTGGGGGCTCTTCAAGCTCCTCCATTTGAACCTATGCATTCATTGGATATTAAATTACTTTCTTGGAAAGTTTTGTTCCTTTTGGCCATATCTTCTACCAGAAGAGTTTCTGAATTATCTGCTCTTTCTTGTGAGTCTCCTTTTCTGATTCTTCATCAGGATAAGGCGGTGTTGCGAACTTCTTTTGAATTTTACCTAAAGTTGTGAATTCCAACAACATTAGTAGAGAAATTGTGGTTCCTTCATTATGTCCTAATCCTAAGAATTCTAAGGAGAAATCGTTGCATTCTTTGGATGTTGTTAGAGCTTTGAAATATTATGTTGAAGCTACGAAATCTTTCTGTAAGACTTCTAGTCTATTTGTTATCTTTTCCGGTTCTAGGAAAGGCCAGAAAGCTTCTGCCATTTCTTTGGCATCTTGGTTGAAATCTTTAATTCATCTTGCCTATGTTGAGTCAGGTAAAATTCCGCCTCAGAGAATTACAGCTCATTCTACTAGGTCAGTTTCTACTTCCTGGGCGTTTAGGAATGAAGCTTCGGTTGACCAGATCTGCAAAGCAGCAACTTGGTCCTCTTTGCATACTTTTACTAAATTCTACCATTTTGATGTATTCTCTTCTTCTGAAGTAGTTTTTGGTAGAAAAGTTCTTCAGGCAGCGGTTTCAGTTTGAATCTTCTGCTTATGTTTTTTGTTAAACTTTATTTTGGGTGTGGATTATTTTCAGCAGGAATTGGCTGTCTTTATTTTATCCCTCCCTCTCTAGTGACTCTTGTGTGGAAAGATCCACATCTTGGGTAGTCATTATCCCATACGTCACTAGCTCATGGACTCTTGTTAATTACATGAAAGAAAACATAATTTATGTAAGAACTTACCTGATAAATTCATTTCTTTCATATTAACAAGAGTCCATGAGGCCCACCCTTTTTTGTGGTGGTTATGATTTTTTTGTATAAAGCACAATTATTCCAATTCCTTATTTTATATGCTTCGCACTTTTTTTCTTATCACCCCACTTCTTGGCTATTCGTTAAACTGATTTGTGGGTGTGGTGAGGGGTGTATTTATAGGCATTTTAAGGTTTGGGAAACTTTGCCCCTCCTGGTAGGAATGTATATCCCATACGTCACTAGCTCATGGACTCTTGTTAATATGAAAGAAATGAATTTATCAGGTAAGTTCTTACATAAATTATGTTTTATCCCTACCAAGTGCATGACCTTGGGAAAACCAAATATGCTATATTGAACTTAAAACAGGAAGCTAGCTATATAAGCGAAGGCTTGTTAGCACAGATAGCTGAATCTAAAGTGATTAAATATCTTTTTCCCCAAGACCACTGTGTCCACGGCCTGGATGACAGGTGTGAAAGCTATAATATCACAGCTAAATGTTTATTATCTATCTCTTTAGGTAATAAAGCAGCAAAGCGCCTGTTTTTAGTTTTAAATACTCCCCATAATCAAATATACATTGGCAATGATCTCTTACATTGATATGCCATACAAATGGATTTGAATAACCTATGCCTCCGGAGCAGGTTAAAGGGGGACCCTGAAGTATTTCAGGATGAAAGTGCAGCCCTGAAATCAAATAAGCAAATCCATATGCTGTAAATATGCAGGTATCTAACGATGTTATAATTCCTGCCGGGGCTGATAAATTTCTTTTAACCTTACAGGTAAAAAGAGGTCAGATGTTAAAAACTTCTGAAACACTAATTTGCCTCTCACATAAAATACAAAATCTGGGTATAACAATGGCCCATACTCCTTTGGTAAATATTGGAACTATTCCAATACATGTTATTGTGCATAACATGACCCCACAGGATATAACCTTATCCAAGGGAACTACCATAGGATATGCACTGGAATCAAGTTATTACACTTTTGGATTCCAGAATAATGTAATTGGGCTAATACCTGAAGGATACTTAACAGAAGAACAATTAATAGAACAATCCTTTTCATCTATGCCAAAGGGACTATTTACAATTCAGTCTATTTATCCCTTCAGCTCAGAGGAAGGCATCTGTAAAATTGAAGAAGCCTCCCTGGTGTTTGATCGCCGATCAAACAGCAAGAATACCCCAATACCCAGAGTATTGGGGGCAATGTAAATTATAATCAAGGGGACTTCACCTCTAGATTGGAAGAAGCCTATGAAACAGGACAAACTGAAATCTTTCCAGGATTTCAGCAAATAGTCGAAGAGCAAATATCTTTAGCTAATGGCTGTTCCAGTTATGATGAACGCCAACAGCTATGGAAACTCTTGATAGAGTAGAAGGATATTTTTGCTAGGGACTCTTATGACTGTGGAACTACAGACTTGCACATTGCAAGAATCCAAACAGATTCCAATGCACCACCTGTCTTTATTAAACAATACAGACTTCCTTTAGCCTCATATGATTCTCTCGCAGAAATCATAAGAAATTTGGAAGAAAGAGGTATTATCAGACAGGTGCCCAGCTCTTATAATAATCCTATTCTAGGTGTTCTCAAGCCCAATGGACAATGACGTTTGTGTGCTGACTTAAGACAACTAAACAAACGAGTGTACATGTCTGGCTGGCCTGTGCCATATATTGACCAATGCCTAGCACAGATGCAGGGATCCAAAATATTCACTGCCATTGATTGTGCACAGGGATATTGGACCATAAAGGTACATGAAGAGGACCAATATAAGATGGCATTCTCATTCCAAAAGGTCCAGTATGCATTCCAAAGGCTCTCTTTTGGATACATAAATTCTGGACATGAATTTGCTGTATTCATGCATAAGGCTATGCCTGATGCACTGTAAATGGGGACCTTATCTTATGTTGATGATGATAATTGTGTGATATAGTGAGCGCTGGGAAGCTTAAAAGGACTGTGAGGTATGGATATGTTAAAAATGGAATGTATTTATTACAGTTAATATACAATGAAAATACAATATAATACATACAAATTAAAAAGCTTCTAAAATTCTTCCTAAAATCTCTATGGATCCATGAGATATAAGTCTTAAGGATATAGTGTTACCTATATCTGTGGTGTTGGAACAAATATTACGTTAGCTCCGACAACAGTCTAAGACCATAGTATTATGGTCTATAAAGTGCAGTTTAAGCACAGATATTTACAAACAGCAGATGTGATGTAAATGGCCAAAATTGGCGTAGTACAATGTCAATAATACAGATGTCAACAATACAGATGCAGTATAAAAGTATAAGTGATAGAAATACAATATAAATAAAAGTGTAGGAGAAATCCAATTGTGTAAAAATGGAAATAGAATTTGTTGAAAAAATGAAGAAATTTATGTCTCTCAAATAGTTTCTTAAAAAATGTCTCTTTGGAAAATCACAGTGTTCCAAAAAAAAAAAAAATATATATATCAGAGTGTTCCACAAAAATTGCAAAAGTGTTCCACAAAAATTGTAAAAAATTAATCCACAAATAAATATCAAAGTGTTCAAAAAATATATATCAAAGTGTTCAAAAAATATGGTGGGTAAGTGCGTTCAAAGAAATCCTAGATGATTAACTTCCAAAATAAACTCCAATAGCTGTGGTAGACGTGAAGGAGATTATAAGAATGCAGAATATAAAAAATATATAAAAAATGTAGAATATAAAAATGCAGAAGAAAAAAAAAAAAAAAAAAAAAGTACAATAATGTGGCGGGTAGGTCCAAAGTCGTCCTCCTAATCTGTGGGTGAAATAAAGTGCAATAGTGTAATAACGTCTAGATGTGGTATAATAAAATCAGAAATTTGCTCACCAGTATGTCGACGCGTTTCGGCCCTCCTAGGACTTTCTTTGTCTTGAGAAAGGCCTAGGAGGGCCGAAACGCGTCGACATACTGGTGAGCAAATTTCTGATTTTATTATACCACATCTAGACGTTATTACACTATTGCACTTTATTTCACCCACAGATTAGGAGGACGACTTTGGACCTACCCGCCACATTATTGTACTTTTTTTTTTTTTTTTTTTCTTCTGCATTTTTATATTCTACATTTTTTATATATTTTTTATATTCTGCATTCTTATAATCTCCTTCACGTCTACCACAGCTATTGGAGTTTATTTTGGAAGTTAATCATCTAGGATTTCTTTGAACGCACTTACCCACCATATTTTTTGAACACTTTGATATATATTTTTTGAACACTTTGATATTTATTTGTGGATTAATTTTTTACAATTTTTGTGGAACACTTTTGCAATTTTTGTGGAACACTCTGATATATATTTTTTTTTTGGAACACTGTGATTTTCCAAAGAGACATTTTTTAAGAAACTATTTGAGAGACATAAATTTCTTCATTTTTTCAACAAATTCTATTTCCATTTTTACACAATTGGATTTCTCCTACACTTTTATTTATATTGTATTTCTATCACTTATACTTTTATACTGCATCTGTATTGTTGACATATGTATTATTGACATTGTACTACGCCAATTTTGGCCATTTACATCACATCTGCTGTTTGTAAATATCTGTGCTTAAACTGCACTTTATAGACCATAATACTATGGTCTTAGACTGTTGTCGGAGCTAACGTAATATTTGTTCCAACACCACAGATATAGGTAACACTATATCCTTAAGACTTATATCTCATGGATCCATAGAGATTTTAGGAAGAATTTTAGAAGCTTTTTAATTTGTATGTATTATATTGTATTTTCGTTGTATATTAACTGTAATAAATACATTCCATTTTTAACATATCCATACCTCACAGTCCTTTTAAGCTTCCCAGCGCTCACTATATCACACAATTGTAATCACATCCCAAGTCCACTAGGGGACTTTTGCCAGTGAGCATAAGGCTGTAAAATACTAGCGCTCGGTCTACCACACACACGTTTTAAGATTTCTTATGTTGATGATGTTTTAATCAAAAGCACAGACTTTGAAAAACACATCGCAGAGCTTAAGCATGTCCTCAGCCAACTAAAAAAAGGGCAGGTGTCAAATTATCCCTACAAAAAGCTCAATGGTGCCGCACTCGTGTAAACTTCTTGGGGCATGAAGTTATTTCTGAAGGGTTAAATCCTCCGAAGAAAAAAGGTTGAAGCTATAACAAATTCTAAAAACCCAACTAAGTTAAAAGAATTGAGATCATTCCTGGGTATGACAAATTATTCTCGCAAATTCATTGATAATTATGCAGAATTAGCTAAACCACTACTACTTTTTCTAAAGAAGGATGTGAAATAGCACTTGAGGGAGACCCAAGAGACAGCCATCAGAGAGCTGAAGAGGAAACTCACACAAGCACCTTTCTTAGCGTACCCTGAAGGTGGTAAACCTTTCTTCTTAGAAACAGGTTACACAGATATAAGCATGAGTGCTGTTTTATACCAAAAGCATAATAATTTAGGCAAAGTCATTGCTTATGCGACAAAAATTCTATCCCCAGTAGAAATAAAATTTAGCGATTGCGAAAAAGCCCTCTTATCTACTGTATGGGTTCTACAAAATTTCCACAGCTACATACAGGGCGAGAAAATTATTGTAGAAACAGCCCACAAGCCTTTGCTATATCTGCAAAGTGAGAGAATAAGAAAGGGGAATTTGTCTAATAGCCGCATAACAGCATGGACCCTTTCCTTACAAGGCTGGCCTTTAGAAATTCGCTACAAGCAGAATAAAAAGAATACTGTCGCACAGGGGCTTGCTGAGCTCCATGACTGTACTGCTAAAGATCCTGGGGAAGAATCATCAGAAGATGATTTGCTGGAGGAACAATTGCTTTCCCCATATAAAATGTATAATGAGGACCAGAGTCAAACATTACCTTGGGTATATGTTGATGGTTGTTCTTACCATGCCATTATTGATAATGAGCGCAGACTAGTCGCTGGCATTGGTATAACTTGAGCAATTGGATTCCAAAATATTTCTGTAGGTTTCAACATTGGACCAAGATCCAGTCAAGTTGCAGAACTCACTGCCTTTCTAAAAACCATTGAAATGGCTATAGAACATGGTATTCATGAATTTGTAATCATTACTGACTCGAATTATGTGCGTGACAGTTTTGTTGAGTACCTGCCAACTTGGAAAAGAAATGGCATGCAGAAAAGCAATAACAAACAATTCAAGCAAGACAAGTTGTTCTGCGAGATTGATAATCTGGTGGTATCTAATGATTTTACCATACACTTGAAAAAGACCAAGGGTCATTCCAGAATTCAAGGTCCTGATAAGGAAGGCAATGATCTTTCAGATTCATTAGCCAAACAAGAAGCCATAACTGGAGAACTCCTTAATATCAACCACTTAATGGGTGCAATTCAGATAGAATCCATTACCAGAAACCAGGCTAAACAACAGAGTGAGTCTAACTTGGTACAATGGAGTCAGGATTCTCCTAGTGAAGACCTGATCACAAGTAAAAAAGAAGACCCCATTGTAGGCATCTTCTATAAACACATAGAAGATCCTGAAAGCAACCCCATCTCAAAAGATTGCATTGACCAAGAAGATCTTAGAATCTTAATGAAATCCAGATCACAATTCCAGTTACAGGATGGTTTGTTCATTAGAACCTCCAAAACTGGCATCCAGCAATGGGTAGTACCCACCAAGTTCAGAGGTCTAATGCTTCAACATGCCCATGATACTCCCACATCTAGTCATCATGGTGCCAAATTCACGTATGAAATCTTGCGTGATTATGCCTTTAGGCCACACATGTTGAAAGATGTTCAAACTTACTGTCAAGGTTGTCTAATCTGTCCACAGTTCCAACCCACTGCGCCAACGCACAGAGCACCATTTCAGAAAAGTGGGATGTATTGGTAATGCCATGGTCAGATATACAAATTGATTTTATTGGTCCAGTAACAAGGTCATCAAGAGGTAAAAAATACATGTTAACGGTGACATGCCTGTTCACTAAAGGGGTAGAGTGCATCAGTGCACCTAACAATAGTGCTGAAACATGCACAGCCTTGCTCATCAACCATGTGTTTTCCAGATTTGGTTTGCCCCAAAGAATCGAATCAGATCGGGGAACCCACTTCACTAGTGAAGTGATGACCAAAATTTGGAAAATACTAGGGGTTAAAAGAAAGCTCCATATTACATATAGAGCTGCCTCAATTGGTGGTGTAGAGTGTTACAACCAGTACATTGTGAAAATCCTCAAAAAGTTTGTAAGTGAAACGGGTAAAGACTGGGATATAAAACTACCTCTAGTCCTAATGGCATTAAGAGCAACTCCAAGTAGTGTTACCAAGATGTCACCTCACCTTTTGAACTGATGACTGGTAGAAGAATGGTTCTACCTCAACATCTACTGTACCATACATCAGACCAAAACTTGATAAACGCTGCCAATACACATCAATATGTGGAGAACCTAAGAAAGCACCTGCAATATGCCTTTGCATTTGCTCAAAGGAACTTAGAAAAGGCTGCAACTGCCACTAAAACCTATTATGATCTCAAAACGTCTTAAAAGGAATATGAAATAAATGATAAAGTTTATCTTTATAACTTTGGAAGAGATCAGGTTAAGGAGAAGAAATTTCTTCCATCATGGAAGAGTCCTTTTTGTCATTACTGACAAAATATCTCCAGTCGCCTATAAAATTAGGATCCCTAAAAATGATACTTTTATGGATAAATGGGTCCATACAGGGAGTGCAGAATTATTAGGCAAGTTGTATTTTTGAAGATTAATTTTATTATTGAACAACAACAATGTTCTCAATGAACCCAAAAAACTCATTAATATCAAAGCTGAATAGTTTTGGAAGTAGTTTTTAGTTTGTTTTTAGTTATAGCTATTTTAGGGGGATATCTGTGTGTGCAGGTGACTATTACTGTGCATAATTATTAGGCAACTTAACAAAAAACAAATATATACCCATTTCAATTATTTATTTTTACCAGTGAAACCAATATAACATCTCAACATTCACAAATATACATTTCTGACATTCAAAAACAAAACAAAAACAAATCAGTGACCAATATAGCCACCTTTCTTTGCAAGGACACTCAAAAGCCTTCCATCCATGGATTCTGTCAGTTTTGATCTGTTCACCATTAACATTGCGTGCAGCAGCAACCACAGCCTCCCAGACACTGTTCAGAGAGGTGTACTGTTTTCCCTCCTTGTAAATCTCACATTTGATGATGGACCACAGGTTCTCAATGGGGTTCAGATCAGGTGAACAAGGAGGCCATGTCATTAGATTTTCTTCTTTTATACCCTTTCTTGCCAGCCACTGTGGAGTACTTGGACGCGTGTGATGGAGCATTGTCCTGCATGAAAATCATGTTTTTCTTGAAGGATGCAGACTTCTTCCTGTACCACTGCTTGAAGAAGGTGTCTTCCAGAAACTGGCAGTAGGACTGGGAGTTGATCTTGACTCCATCCTCAACCCGAAAAGGCCCCACAAGCTCATCTTTGATGATACCAGCCCAAACCAGTACTCCACCTCCACCTTGCTGGCGTCTGAGTCGGACTGGAGCTCTCTGCCCTTTACCAATCCAGCCACGGGCCCATCCATCTGGCCCATCAAGACTCAATCTCATTTCATCAGTCCATAAAACCTTAGAAAAATCAGTCTTGAGATATTTCTTGGCCCAGTCTTGACGTTTCAGCTTGTGTGTCTTGTTCAGTGGTGGTCGTCTTTCAGCCTTTCTTACCTTGGCCATGTCTCTGAGTATTGCACACCTTGTGCTTTTGGGCACTCCAGTGATGTTGCAGCTCTGAAATATGGCCAAACTGGTGGCAAGTGGCATCTTGGCAGCTGCACGCTTGACTTTTCTCAGTTCATGGGCAGTTATTTTGCGCCTTGGTTTTTCCACACGCTTCTTGCGACCCTGTTGACTATTTTGAATGAAACGCTTGATTGTTCGATGATCACGCTTCAGAGGCTTTGCAATTTTAAGAGTGCTGCATCCCTTTGCAAGATATCTCACTATTTTTGACTTTTCTGAGCCTGTCAAGTCCTTCTTTTGACCCATTTTGCCAAAGGAAAGGAAGTTGCCTAATAATTATGCACACCTGATATAGGGTGTTGATGTCATTAGACCACACCCCTTCTCATTACAGAGATGCACATCACCTAATATGCTTAATTGGTAGTGGGCTTTCGAGCCTATACAGCTTGGAGTAAGACAACATGCATAAAGAGGATGATGTGGTCAAAATACTCATTTGCCTAATAATTCTGCACTCCCTGTATTAATCAATTGCTAGCGTGCCATCCTAGAACCCAACTACAAGTCATAGAGGGAGAATGAAGTGTCATATCCCCAAATGCACTAAAGAAATATTGTAGTTTAAAGATGCCTAGCTGATGAGCATGAAGGCTCAAAAATGACGGACTCTCTCCATAAAAGACTGTCTATGATGCATACGGTCAACATTCTCACCAAGTACCACTAGCTTTAAGCCAATTCAAATACATGTGTCCTACATCTATTTAAAATTGGAAGGGAAATTATGTCAGAAGATCTGCAAATGTTATTAAATTATATATATATATATATATATATATATATATATATATATATATATATACATATTATTATTTAATATATATAGATGGTTTTATACGCCATATAATTCATTTCACTGTGTGGACAAAACCCCCTTCTCTCATTCATCAAAGAAACTACTTGCATAGTTATCTCAGAAAAGAACAAAGGCTTAGACTGTTGTATAGAAAAACAGATTGTTTCAAAAAGATAGCCATCTACATGGCTGTTTATTCCAGGTCTTAGACCACCAACCTCTGATGTAGACAAAGTTCTGCACTATTTCCTGATAAGCTAACATATTATGAGCTAACAGACAGTTACTTCAAAGCGAAATTAGCATTTTGAAACCCCTCAGTTGGCTTAAGTACATGCAAAGATATGGAGCCCCTATTGTGTTTGAATCCACAAATTGTAGACAATGGAAGTTTGGCCAGGCAAAAATGCATGTTTACAGTGTAGCTATTTTGAATTCAATTCTTTTTTTTATATATAGCTGGTATAATTTTGTTTCTTGTAGAACAATGTGTAAAATGTTGGGTTTCATATAAATATGGGAGATTGGGGACCTAAGAAGCAGAGACAAATAACATTCATATTAGATAAATATTTGCTGAGATTGATAAATATTGTAAATAGATATATGAATTTTTAACATTTCTAACAATTATTTCTTTCATTTCAGGCACCTAATAAATACACAGATAATTGATACTTTAAATAATATCCTATGTGTCTTATACACTTAAAAAGAAACATACATATATGTAATATTTATCTGTATGGGATAATAATCCAATGTAGATATAATTGTGTGAAAACCACATATATTCGCTGATCTCAAAGCATGTATGTGATGATGAGCGGATGGCTGAAGAAAGAAATTGAATCCAGGATGAAGATATTATAATCCTTAAATTGTTTAATAGAAAATATGGTTTAAATGCATTTTATACATTATAAGTGAAATACATTCACATGTGGTTTTAAAATTATCAGGAAAAATGATACTGTGTGACCCATGCGTATTTGAACATGTAACTTATTAATATAAAGACATTATGGCATTTTAAATACACATTTTAAAGAAATGTTTTTACTGTATATAAATGATTGAATGAAACTGTTTGTCTCTGTCTGCTGCCCCCGATGGCCAAAATCCAGTATTACAGCCAGAAGGCCTTTGGCTGTTGAAAATGAAATTTCCCAGGGCCAATCCGATAAGACCTCCCAGGTGTCCAATGAGATGTTCAGTTTCGAAGGGCCTCCCAAACCAATTCACCAATGATGGTACAGAACAAAATGAGGTGGGGTTATATCACATGATGATAAAACCCCAAGCACAGGATAGTAAAGAAGGCTGCTGTCTGTCTGCTAACTGGTAACTGAAATTGGCAGCATTTGAAATACAGTTACTAAAAGGGATAATAGCTACCCTTACTTTTCCACATGCAAAATACTCCTTTTGTATTCTGAGGTGAAATTGGACCTGTTGAGAAATATTGGAAACTGAATATCAATTTGGTTATATCTGGTAAAGTATAAGTGGTTGCTAAATATAGGTAATATTCAAATTAAAGGTATTTAGTAATTATAATCAAATAGCAGGTCTAAAAGAACAAATTGTATTTTAACCTTGTGTTTCATAATCCTTTACCGTGTTAAATTTGTCTGTTGTATGCTAAGTAATTTATCTTTGCAAATATATAAATATATTTTAGAATTTGTCTTAACTGTAGGTAACTAAGAATTTAATTCAGCTTAGATAAATTGGTATAGGAGTTTGGTTGTTGGCACAAATAATATATACAATTTCTGATGTTTTAAATTGGAATTATATAAAATAAATTGTGGCTATATAGCTGATTGTACTGTTTGAATGTTAGTGGCTCAAATTCTGGTATCTTATGGTATTTTAAATGCAACTCTGATTTTAGAGACTATTGTGAAAAAGGCAACTTTTATGATCTTTGCATAGCATATTATAATAGTTTAACCCCTTAATAACCGGACCATTTTTCAATTTTCTTACCCTTAATGACAATGGCTATTTTTACATTTCTGCAGTGTTTGTGTTTAGCTGTAATTTTCCTCTTACTCGTTTACTGTACCCACACATATTATATACCGTTTTTCTCGCCATTAAATGGACTTTCTAAAGATACCATTATTTTCATCATATCTTATAATTTACTATAAAAAAATATAAAATATGAGGAAAAAATTGAAAAAAAACACACTTTTTCTAACTTTTACCCCCAAAATCTGTTACACATCTACAACCACCAAAATACACCCATTCTAAATAGTTTCTAAATTTTGTCCCAAGTTTAGAAATACCCAATGTTTACATGTTCTTTGCTTTTTTTGTAAGTTATAGGGCCATAAATACAAGTAGCACTTTGCTATTTCCAAACCACTTTTTTTCAAAATTAGCGCTAGTTACATTGGAACACTAATATCTTTCAGGAATCCCTGAATATCCCTTGACATGTATATATTTATATTTAGAAGACATCCCAAAGCATTGATCTAGACCCATTTTGGTATATTTCATGCCACCATTTCACCGCCAAATACGATCAAATAAAAAAAAAAACTTAAATTTTTCACAATTTTAGGTTTCTCACTGAAATTATTTACAAACAGCTTGTGCAATTATGGCACAAATGGTTGTAAATGCTTCTCTGGGATCCCCTTTGTTCAGAAATAGCAGACATATATGGCTTTGGTGTTGCTTTTTGGTAATAATAAGGCCGTTAAATACTGCTGCGCACCACACTTGTAATATGATCAGCAGTTAAGGGGTTAATTAGGTATCTTGTGGGGTTAATATTTAGCTTTAGTATAGAGATCAGCCTTCCACCTGACACATCCCACCCCCTGATCCCCCCCTGACCCCCCTCAAACAGCTCTCTTCCCTCCCCACCTCACAATTGTCACTGCCATCTTAAGTACTGGCAGAAAGTCTGCCAGTACTGAAATAAAAATATTTTTTTATTTTTTTTTTATTTTTTTGCATAAAGACTGCAGTGATAGATCCCCCCTTACCCCACAACCTCCCTGATCCCCCCATACATCTTTCTAACCCTCCCCCTCTGTCTATTTGCCGCCATCTTGGGTACTGGCAGCTGTCTGCCAGTACCCAATTTGCCCCCCAAAATAGTTTTTTTTTTACTTTTTAAATATACAATATTTTTCTGTAGTGTAGCTGGCCCCCCTAAATAATCTTCAACCCTCCCCCTCCCAGATCCCTTAATAAATAACCGAGATGCCACTACATCTAGATCGATCGTTTTTTCCCCCAACTGTTTGTAAATTTTGCATCCGCCCACCCATTCCCCCCCGCCGCAACCGCTGAACCGGCAAAAGAGGAGGATAAGGTACCATCGGGTATATTTTACATCTGATATATGTTATCATGTAAATGCAGCAACCCACCCACAGACACATTGGAATACATACATATCCGATGCAGATGGGACCACAGAGTGGCCCTTTCTGCATCGGTATGTAAAATGGGGGATTGTAGTGATGCCTCAATATTGAGGCATCACTACAATCCCTTGTAAGCAGCTGGAAGCGATCATGATCGCTTCCAGCACTTAAGGCAACAGAGGACGTACCAGGTACGTCAACTGTCATTAAGGGATGTTTTTCCTATGACGTACCTGGTACGTCCACTGTCATTAAGGGGTTAAACGTGTATACAGGGAGTGCAGAATTATTAGGCAAGTTGTATTTTTGAGGATTAATTTTATTATTGAACAACAACCATGTTCTCAATGAACCCAAAAAACTCATTAATATCAAAGCTGAATAGTTTTGGAAGTAGTTTTTAGTTTGTTTTTAGTTATAGCTATTTTAGGGGGATATCTGTGTGTGCAGGTGACTATTACTGTGCATAATTATTAGGCAACTTAACAAAAAACAAATATATACCCATTTCAATTATTTATTTTTACCAGTGAAACCAATATAACATCTCAACATTCACAAATATACATTTCTGACATTCAAAAACAAAACAAAAACAAATCAGTGACCAATATAGCCACCTTTCTTTGCAAGGACACTCAAAAGCCTGCCATCCATGGATTCTGTCAGTGTTTTGATCTGTTCACCATCAACATTGCGTGCAGCAGCAACCACAGCCTCCCAGACACTGTTCAGAGAGCTGTACTGTTTTCCCTCCTTGTAAATCTCACATTTGATGATGGACCACAGGTTCTCAATGGGGTTCAGATCAGGTGAACAAGGAGGCCATGTCATTAGATTTTCTTCTTTTATACCCTTTCTTGCCAGCCACGCTGTGGAGTACTTGGATGCGTGTGATGGAGCATTGTCCTGCATGAAAATCATGTTTTTCTTGAAGGATGCAGACTTCTTTCTGTACCACTGCTTGAAGAAGGTGTCTTCCAGAAACTGGCAGTAGGACTGGGAGTTGAGCTTGACTCCATCCTCAACCCGAAAAGGCCACACAAGCTCATCTTTGATGATACCAGCCCAAACCAGTACTCCACCTCCACCTTGCTGGCGTCTGAGTCGGACTGGAGCTCTCTGCCCTTTACCAATCCAGCCACGGGCCCATCCATCTGGCCCATCAAGACTCACTCTCATTTCATCAGTCCATAAAACCTTAGAAAAATCAGTCTTGAGATATTTCTTGGCCCAGTCTTGACGTTTCAGCTTGTGTGTCTTGTTCAGCTTGTGTGTCTTGTTCAGTGGTGCATCTTTCAACCTTTCTTACCTTGGCCATGTCTCTGAGTATTGCACACCTTGTGCTTTTGGGCACTCCAGTGATGTTGCAGCTCTGAAATATGGCCAAACTGGTGGCAAGTGGCATCTTGGCAGCTGCATGCTTGACTTTTCTCAGTTCATGGGCAGTTATTTTGCGCCTTGGTTTTTCCACATGCTTCTTGCGACCCTGTTGACTATTTTGAATAAAAACGCTTGATTGTTCGATGATCACGCTTCAGAAGCTTTGCAATTTTAAGAGTGCTGCATCCCTCTGCAAGATATCTCACTATTTTTGACTTTTCTGAGCCTGTCAAGTCCTTCTTTTGACCCATTTTGCCAAAGGAAAGGAAGTTGCCTAATAATTATGCACACCTGATATAGGGTGTTGATGTCATTAGACCACACCCCTTCTCATTACAGAGATGCACATCACCTAATATGCTTAATTGGTAGTAGGCTTTCGAGCCTATACAGCTTGGAGTAAGACAACATGCATAAAGAGGATGATGTGGTCAAAATACTCATTTGCCTAATAATTCTGCACTCCCTGTAGTATTGATTCATATCTGGTTTCCTACACATATATTTCAATGTGTCTATAAATTTTAACTAATAAAAAGAATTCAGGAATTTACATTAATTTTATTGTCTTGGTATATGCATTTGTTTGGGGTTTTATTTTAAAGAATAATTATTAAATATATTGTATTATAACCCGGCCATATACTGACACCGTATAATTTAAAGAAATAACATAAAATAAACAACTATCTTTTAAAGAAATAGTAAAGGCTGTTTAAAAAAAAAAAAAAAAAAACATCAGATTAATATAAAAAATGGACAGGACATATGGTCATAGGACACTTAGTCATAAGGCATTTGGTCATAAGACATTTGGTCATAAGACATATGGTCATAGGAAATTTGGTCAGTCTCTTTAGTGTCGATCTACTATACGTTCGTTTTAGACACTTTTGGCAGCCAAATTGTGGTATTAAAGGGACAGTAAAGTCAAAAAAATCTTTCATGTTTTAAATAGGGCATGTAATAGTAAACAACTTTCAAATTTACTTTTATTACCAATTTTGCTTTGTTCTCTTGGTATTCTTAGTTGAAAGCTAAATCTAGGAGGTTCATGTGCTAATTTCTTAGACCTTGAAGACTGCCAATAATTGGAAAGCATTTTGACAGTTTTTCACCACTAGATGGTGTTAGTTCATGTGTTTCATATAGATAACATTGAGCTCCGGCACGTGAAGCTCCTAGGAGCAAGCACTGATTGGCTAAAAATGCATGTCTGTCAAAATAACTGAAATAAGGGGGCAGTTTGCACAGGCATAGATACAAGGTAATCACAGAGGTAAAAAGTATATACTGTATTGTTAAAGGAGGTATTGGCTACATTGGACGACTGTGATACTTCTGTCATTGTCAACCCTAACCCTAAGTCTACTGCTAAGTCTAATACTATGAAGTTCCTTCCTCTGTGGAAATTTTTCCTGTCCCAGACCGTGTGACGGAGATTATTTCACAGGAATAGGAGAATCCAGGGATTCCTTTCTCCCTGTCTCCCGTATTTAAAAAGATATTTCCTGTTGATGACTCCATTAAAGAGTCTAGGCGCATAAAAGTAGAAGTAGAAGGGCCTATTTCTACTTTGGCTAAGAGAACTACGATCCCTATAGAGGATAGCTGCTCCTTTAAGGATCCCTTGGACAAAAAAGCTGGAAGCTTATTTGAAGAAGATGTATGTTCCTTAAGTTCTTCAATGGCAACCTGCAGTCTGTATTGCCACAGTAGCAAGTGTGGTATCTTGTTTGTGCGATGCCTTGTCTGAATCAATTGTAGTAGAGACTCCATTGGAGAAGATACAAGTTAAGATTAAGGCTCTCAAACTAGCCAATTCCTTTATTTCTGATGCTAACATGCAAGTTATTAGACTGGGAGCCAAGATGTCTGGCTTCACTGTCCTAGCCCACAGGGCATTTTGGCTAAAATCTTGGTCAGCTGATGTTACCTCTAAGTCCAAGCTTCTGGTGCTTCCTTACAAGGGGAAGACCGTGTTCGGACCTGGTCTGGCAGAAATCATTTCTGATATTATGGGTGGAAAAGGGTCTTTTCTACCACAAGACAAGAACACTCAAGGACGTCAAAGTAATTTTTGTTCCTTTCGTATCTTCAAAGGTCAAAGGTCTTCCTCTACCTCTTCCAAGCAGGAGCAGTCCAAGTCTTCTTGGAAGCCCAATCAGTCTTGGAATAATGGAAAGCAATGGAAGAAACCCTCAGCTTAGTCTAAATCAGCATGAAGGGTCGGCCCCCGGTCCGGGTTCTGATCAAGTGGGGGGGGTAGACTTTTCCTTTTTTATCAAGTGTGGAGGCGAGATGTCCCAGATCCTTGGGCTATAGAATTCAAAGCTTTCCCTCCCAGGGGCAGTATCTACCTCTCAAGATTATCTGCAGACCAGGTAAAAAGAGAGGCATTCTTGAACTACGTTCAGGACCTTTCCTCCCTGGGAGTGATTGTTCCAGTTCCAGTAAGGGAACAGGGTCTAGAATTCTATTTAAACCTGTTCGTGGTGACCTAAAGTGCATCTATAAGTTTCCCAGGGTACCGTCCTTCAAAATAGAAACCATTAGTTCTATTCTTCCTTTGGTCCAAGAGGGTCAGTTCATGATGACTATAGACCTGAAGGACGCGTATCCTCATTTTCCCATCCACAGGGATCATCACAAATTCCTGAGATTTGCCTTTCTAGACAAAAAACACTTTCAGTTTGTGGCTCTTCCGTTTGGCTTTGCCACAGCTCACAGAATTTTCTCAAAGGTTCTGGGGGCTCTCTTGGCAGTGATCAGATCTCCATAATAGATTCCCTATCTTAGAAAAAAAAATTCTCAGAGGATAGATCTAGACCAGTCGACAAGAGACTCTCTCCCGTGGTGGCTTTCTCAGGACCATCTGTCTGGAGACCTCCCTGGGTGATTGTGACCATGGACACCAGCCTGCTAGACTTGGGAGCAATCTGGGAATCATTAAAGGCTCAGGGACCATGGACTCAGGAGGAGTCTGCTCTCCCCATAAACATCTTGGAGTTGAGAGCGATTTACAATGCTCTGATGGCTTGGCCTCAATTGTCCTTAGCCCAGTGTATCAGGTTTCAGTTGGACAACATCACCTCAGTGGCTTACATCAACCACCAGGGAGGAACTCGGAGTTGCTTAGACATGAAGGAGGTGGCATGGATTATTCAGTGGGCGGAAGCTCAAAATGGTTGTCTATCTGCCATCCACATTCCTGGAGTGGACAACTGGGAAGCGGATTTCCTGAGCAGACAGACATTTCATCCCGGGGAGTGGGCTCTCCATCCGGAGGTGTTCTACAGGTTAACCCTAAAATGGGGGGTGCCAGAGTTGGATCTGATGATGTCTCAGCAGAATGCCAAACTTATAAGGTACGGTTCTAAATCAAGAGATCCTCAGGCCACTCTGATAGATGCTCTGGCGGTTCCTTGGGATTTTGGTCTAGCATACCTGTTTCCTCTCTTTGCGCTCCTTCCACAAGTTATTGCTCGTATCAAACAACAGAGAGCATCGGTAATTCTAATAGCTTCTGCATGGTCTTGCGGGATCTGGTATGCAGACCTAGTGAAGATGTCTTCTTGGCTGCCTTGGAGGTTGCCTCTGAGGAAAAACCTTCTAACTCAGGGTCCATTCCTCCATCCAAATCTTGTTTCTCTGAAGCTAACTGCTTGGAGATTGAAAGCTTAGTTCTGTCTAAGCATGGTTTTTCTGAGTTGATCATTGAGACCATGATACAGGCTTGTAAGCCTGTTACTCAAAAAATTTACCATAAAGTATGGCATAAATACCTTTATTGGTGTGAATCTAAAGACTACTCTTGGAGTAGGGTCAGGATTCCTTGAATTTTGTCTTTTTTCCAGGAAGGAGAAAGGGTTGTCAGTCAGTTCCCTGAAAGGTCAGATTTCTGCATTATCTATTTTGTTACACAAGTGTCTGGCAGATGTGCCAGATGTTCAATCTTTTTGTCAGGCCCTGGTCAGAATCAGGCCTGTGTTTAAACCTGTTGCTCCTCCTTGGAGCCTTAAGCTTGTTCTTATAGTTTTGCAGCAGGCTCCGTTTGAGCCAATGCATTCCAAAGATATTAAGTTGCTATCTTGGAAGGTTTTGTTTCTTATTGCTATCTCTTCTGCTCAGAGAGTTTTGGAACTCTCGGCTTTGCAGTGTGATTCGCCTTACCTTAGATAAGGCGGTTCTTCATACTAAATTAGGGTTTCTTCCTAAAGTGGTTTCAGATAGAAATATTAATCAGGAAATTGTTGTTCCTTCTTTCTGTCCCAATCCTCCTCATAAAAAACGTCTGTTGCACAACTTGGATGTTGTGCATGCTCTAAAATTCTACCTACAGCCTACTAAGGATTTTTGCCAGTCTTCTGCCTTGTTTGTTTGTTTCTCAGGAAAGCATAATGGTCAGAAGGCTTCTTCTACTTCTCTTTCCCTCTGGTTGAGAAGTATGATTCATTTTGCTTATGAGACTGCTGGACAGAGAGAATTACAGCTCATTCCACTAGGGCTGTCTCCTCTTCTTGGGCTTTCAAAGATGAAGCTTGTGTGGAACAGCTTTGCAAAGCTGCAAATTGGTCCTCTCTGCATACTTTTTCCAAATTTTCCAAATGTTAAACTTTTGCCTTGGCTGAGGCCTCTTTTGTTAGAAAGGTTCTTCAAGCGGTGGTGCCTTCTGTTTAGGTCTGCCTGTCTTGTTCTACCTCCCTGTTCATTCTGTGTCCTCTAGCTTGGGTATTGGTTCCCACTAGTAATTGAATGATGTTGTGGACTCTCCATATCTTAGGAAAGGAAAAATAAATTATGCTTACCTGATAAATTTCTGTCTTTCCAGATATGGAGAGTCCACGACCCCACACTTTATTAAGACAGTTATTTTTGACTAAACATCAAGCACCTCTACACCTTTGTGTTATTCTTTTTCCATTTCCCTTCGGTCTAATGACTGGGGATTATGGGTAGGGGAGTGACACTTAACAGCTTTGCTGTCGTGCTCTTTGTCTCCTCCTGCTGTCCAGGAGTGATATTCCCACCAGTAATTGAATGACGTTGTGTACTCTCCATATTCGGAAAGAAAGAAATTTATTATGTAAGCATAAATTTTATTTTATCATCAAATTTGCTTTGTTCTCTTTGTATTTTTAGTTTAAAGCTAAACCTAGATAGGCTCATATGCTAATTTCTAAGCCCTTGAAGGCCACCTCTTAGCTGAATGCATTTGACAGTTTTTCACAGATTGAGGGTGTTAGTTCATGTGTGTCATATAGATAACATTGTGCTCACGCCCATGGAGTTACTTTCGAGAGGGCACTGAACTGCTAAAATGCGTGTCTGTCAAAATAACTGATATAAGGGGGCACTCTGTACTAGGGATGGGTGAATGTTTTGCAACATTCGAAAAATTTAATTTTTTTTTTTTTTTAAATATATTTTTATTGAGGTATAATTAAAGGCATACAACAGTTGTAAAACAAAATCTTGCACAGCAAGGCACAAACGGTAGAGCTTCAATATTAGAGTAATAACAACCAAAACTTAGAAAAAAACCCCATAAAGACAACATTTTACAAACCATGCAAATATTGTATAAATAAGATGCCAATCAGTTAGAAACTTCCTTCATGACACCATAGGTCACTCTTGGACCATCTTAAATAGTAGGACACATTAAAGTGAAAGGAGACATTTATAAGTAAAGGGGACCCCTTTTGGATCTCCTTGATATACCTTGTTTTTATAACATAGCTAAGTACCTAGTCCAGAATAACATAATAGGCAACTAAAAGTATGTGGCTCTCAATATGGGTAAAATTAAAAGAAAGGATATTAGGTTAAGGGGCTCCTGAGTCATCTGGGTCTGGACTTGTAAGGTGAGAATTTTCATAGTTATGAGTATGGTATAGAGGAGATAATCCATTTAGGTAATCCTCCAGATATTGGAGGCACATTATGTTGGGTTGGGGGGGGGGGGGAGGAGGTGGTTACTTAGATTATATTGTAGATACAAGATATCTTATGATACGATAACTCAAAAGAGAGATGAACTTCAGTATTACTCTAAGGAGCATATGGGTTACTAAGGGAGCAATATAAAGGAATAATATAAAAGGGTTGGCTTCGTACTGAGCTTTTTTCCAGTCTGGCCTATGGAAGCTTTAAGGTCTGAGTCTTTTGCTTAGACAAGGTTTATACAGGGTTTTATGTATAGAGGGACATTTACAGTTATAAAATAAGAATGATGCTCATTATGGGTTTCCCACAACCTGTGTATGTGTATATAAGATCCCTGAGACCTTAAAGTAATCTACAGTGGGTGAGCCTAGCCGCCCCCGGCCGCTGGCAGCCCAGCTCCCCCACCATGTCAAGATAAGAGAACAAGGATCCATAGTCCACAGAGCTATATAGTAGTGGCAGGATGTGGGGCAGTGCAATTATGGTCTGTATGCATCTTACATCTATGAGCTAACGGACCCCCTAATCTAGTCTGAATAGTTTAAGTAAGGAGCTAATACACATAGCTTTAAATAGTATTTTGAAGTTGTACCTCTAGGTCTATAAATATACAGGCTCAAAATAATAGTGTATAGAAATTGTGTACCTGCAGGGAGCTCAATATGCTAGAGGGCGACCAGCACACAAAGGGAGGTATATATGAGGGGAATAGTTGAATGTAAAGCACTATCAGCACCCCAGCAGAACAGAGCATGTATTAGCTAATAACATTTTCATTGGATAACCCTAAGTACTGCACAGACTATATCCTAAGGCAGGAGACAGGTAACAAGATGTGGTAAGTACTGATTAGGAGCTAAGACAGTAGGGGTAATTACCCTTCTTTGGAGTAAAATGTGCATATGACAATATTTTGGCATTAATACAGTATCTAGTATACACCACATTTAGAAATGCATATTAAGAAATAATAAAAAATAATAAGATAGTGGCCACTGACTCAAACCATGCCATTTAACCACTCAAATAAATACGTGGAATTCTGAGTAAATAACAGCATGTAAATCCTATACACAGCATCTAACAAATATAACTGGAGGTGCAAATATAAACTAAAAATAAAGGAACAGTACTATATATTCATACTAGTATAGCAAAACAAAACAACCAGGGCATTAACCACCCTTTATGAGCCAACAAGGAATATGGAGTTTTATAGCAGAAAACGGATAATAATGTCAATACTTTATCACTCCATAGTATAGGAAGCTACACATATTACAAGTGAGGCACTAACCCACACCATCTCGCCTAGCTGCAATGTTTATAGTGTCAAATGTGATGAGACTGATGAAGTTTAACCATCCATAAATCTCTGCCTGATTCTGCATCACGAAACTTGAGATCAGCAGGGCCCCAAATGTAGGACAGCAACGATCTGAAAGGCAGAAACTAGTGGCCCCTGAGCGTTCTGATGGCCGATCACTCTGATTACATCCAACAATGGGAGCACCGAGGCATCGACACTGCAGGACACAAGTAGAAAGCTCCAACCATAGCTGCGCTTCACAGACGCCATGCTCTCTGCAACTCTAGGTAAGGTTGTGAATGAGGCATCATCCACCCCACAAACTAGTAGGTTAACGGTTACCTCTGGATCAGGGCACACACCAAGACAATCTCTGGTCACCTCTTCTGTTATCTCAAGCAGGTCGCAGCTAGCCGCTGTACCATAACGGTGGATGGAGGTGCCATCGTATAGGAAGCCGGGTAGGTTGCGCAAGGCCTCTGGGGGTGGTGAGTCTGTATTGCCGCCCTGGTCTAATGTAGTTTCGCCATCGCTCATGTTAAAGGCGCATTGAGGGGTAATATGGACATCAGCCCAGCTCTCGTGTAGGGTCGCCTCTAGTCTGGTAAAATGTTTGTGGAAAAGCTGCACCACAGCCAGGCCCCAGTCATTCAGGGCCTCCATCTCATCCAAGTTTGAGAAATACCCAAAGCCAAAGACAGCCGTGCAAACTCTCCTCAGACCTTAGATAGTGGTGAAGGGTAAAGTATCCTCTTACATTAAGTAGAAAAAAAAGAAAATTGTTATTTTGGGGGCTGATAAATAAGGTTTATATGTTGTTAAAATCAGGAGCTCCCTTCATGCACGTCTAGGTCCCTTGGCAGTTGGCTCCGCCCCCTGAAAAATGTAAATATTTTTAACACATTCGTTTGCTCATTTTGAATTTCAAATGTTTGTACAACATTCTAACATTTGTTTAATTCTTTAAAAGTAATATTCGATTCAAACTTTCTAATAATTTGATTTGAATTATGCAATATTCGAATTTAAAAAATTCTAATTTATATATTTGTAATAGTATTACTAATGCTTTCTTTAAATATAATATTCAAATTATGCAATATTCAAAATAGAAAGATTTAAAATGATATATTTGTATCTATTATGTATCAATTTACTTAATTCCCGAACACATGAACTATTGAACTTCTGAATAGTATTTGTTAAGTCGAATGTTACATTCGAAATTTAAAATGTGGACATTCAAGCTTATTATAAACATTCGAATTTGAAAGTGACATTCGAAAACTGTTAATAGCATTCGATTAAAGAATATTTAAGAATATTTGTTCTTATCATCATTCGATTATTTAAATCGAATTTCTACAATAACATTTGTTCTAACATTCAAATTCAACATTCAAATTCAAATATAAACACATTCGCCCATCTCTAGTTTGCACAGACTTAGATACAAGATAATCACAGAGGTAAAAAGTATATTAATTTAACCGTGTTGGTTATGCAAAACTGGGGGAAAAAAGGGATTATCTATCTTTTTAAAATATAAAAAATCTTGAGTAGACTGTCCCTTTAAGCAGGAAAGGCGCTGAGGGTTGGTAATCCACATCACAGTCCAAAACCCCTGTATTCTGGTCAGGACCCAGTCAGCTAGATATTTCTAAAATTGTAAAAAAAAATATTATAGAATCTTCTACCTAATTCTTCATAAATTAGGAAAATCTTGAGGAACTGAAGCTCATTGCGATCATCAAAATGGCCACCGCCCGGAAGTAATTTTTTATCATTAGTATTTCTCCAAACAATTTATACCAAAAACAAAGGTTTTTTTTTCCAAAATATATTTTAAATCACCTTTAATGAAGAATAACACATTTGGGAGCATTTATTCTTTACTTCAATGAAACATAAAATCCATTTTGCAATACAAATAAACCATTTTTACTGAAGCATAATTAGGTTTATGATTGTCCAATTCAAAGTGACATTAGATATGAGCCAATATTTGTGTGTTTCATATATTCATTTTGTTCAGTGGCTCTGAAATATTTAGAGGCTATGTTTAGTGATGGATTGTTTTGTCATTTTCTGTTTTCAATTTACCTAATTGAAAGCTATTAGAGAACTAATTATGAATCTGAAATGAAAACAACAGTGTAATAGAATAGACATTTATACACATGCAATTTCAATCACACAAACTAATATGGATGATCTGCCTGGGAAAAAAAAACTAATTATTTGTACTTGTCTCAACATATTCTTTAAATAATGCAAAAATAATTAATTTTATTTAGGACAACTCTTCATTTAACAAAACAGCATTTATTCCCAAAATATTTTACATTAGAAATAAATACAGAAAAAATAGTGTGTTTATTCATTGGAATATAACTGAAAGAGCATAAATTATTCAGTTTTAATAGTAGAGCATACATTTACCGCCCTGTTCAGTTCCAGCTCAGAGGTCTTGAGCAATTAACCATGTGACGTAAGTAAACCTTGTAATAGGAAATATAGTTAAAAATAAAGAATAAAAAAGATAGAAGGAAAAATGAATTCAGGAAATGTTTCCTTTAATTGTTTTTATCACTGTGCGCAAAAAATGGTTGCCAGTGCAATTTTTCGCCAAGTAACTAAAATGTATGCAAACTTTATTCTTCAGTGTAGTCAAACTTGAAAATGTTGTAAAGGTAAAAACACAAATACTCAAACTCGCAAATAGTAATTCATACACTCTTACACACACATGCAAAACACATTCTCTTACACACAGTCTCTCTCACGTACAGCCTCACCAGAAGCATGGCCCACTCCAGCAATTATTAAGCACCTGACCTGCTGTAAATACAGCTGGCCACGGCCATGCCAGGGAACTGACACACACATACACCCTCCCACTCTTCAACACCCTCTCTCTCACACACACACATACACACTCACTCTCATGCATTTTGTTACACACACATAATCTCTCTTTTACATGCCAATACAGACACAGACACACACACACACTCTCACACACACTCTCTCACACAAACTCTCAGACACTCTCCAATTCACACACTCTCCCATTCATGTTCATACATTCTCAAACATATTTATTCACAAACACTCTCACCCACTTACATTACTCTTGCACACACACATGGACTCTCACACTCACATATATACACACACACACACACACACACTCATGCACACACTCACTCTCACATAGACACAAACTCTATCTCACATACACACATAAACACTTTTACATACTCACACTTATACACATACTCTCAGACACACACTTTATTTTCATACACACACAGACTCAAACATTTACAGTAACACACTCACATACTCTCACCCAGACGTTCTCACACACATACACTTTCAAACACACTCTTACATACATACTCTCACACTTTCTCACACTTGCATACACATTCCCTCACACAGACACTCACACACATGGACATCCAGTCTCACTCACACTCTCACACACACTCACAATCTAACACTTTCTTTCACACATTCACACACATATACTCTCACACACACTGTGTGAGAGCAACATTGTATATCAGATATCATAGAAGATAAGTTAAATGGACATAAAACCCAAACCATTTCTTTCATGATTTAAAAAAGCTTTCCAGTTTACCTTTATTATCAAATTCACTTTGATCTCTTTGTATCCTGGTTGAAAAGCAGGTAGGAAGGTGTATGAGCGTACATAAGACTGAAGCAATATATGGCAGCATTTTTATATCTGTGTTATAAATTTACAAGAACATTAGGTGTACTGCTCTAGAAATGTGCATGCTGCCTACCTAAGTATCTCTTCAACAAAGAAAACCATAAGAACAAAGTGAATGTGATAATAGAAGAAAATTGGAAAGTGTATGCTCTTTCTGAATCACACACAAAATAAAAATTATGTTTCGTGTCCTTTAAAAAAAATAATGAAAATATCCTAATGTTATTTGGATATATTTTGACCAATTTAATTTAAAAACTGCATATTAGTTTCTCTAATCATATAGTTAATCCTGTTATATATAAACATGTCATAAATGTAACTTGATTTAATTTAACACCTCAGGCCTTCTTCTGAACTAAAAACATAAATAAACACTCGTAAAAGATCAAAAGATTGACTGCACAGCACTTATCTTTTATACAACCTAACTAATGTGCCTGCTCTATTTAAGAAAATAAAATCAGCATCCGTTTCATAATGTGCTCAAAGAACAAACAGTGCAGTTTTCTGTTTAGTTCTTATCTGTGTTACATTTGGTTGCTTTTGTTACTTGCTGATTCATAAAGGGGTAATAATATCCACATGATAAATATGATTTTAACACATTGTTTAAAAGATCCATATAATATACCATATATTATAAAAACTGTTTTAAAAATGTCATTCCTCATTTATTGCCTGGTGGAACATGCACTTCAAGAAATTTAGGGTCTCTGAGCCGGGGTCTCATTATAGCTGTTCAGTGTTTCAGCTATAGTTTATATTTTATTACATTTTCCATCAAAAGTCGGATGTTTCAAATGTTTCTAACTCACTCAGTAAAAAAAAAAAGTGTAAAATATCATGTTTTTTATTTGTTTTGTAGATTTTAAAGGGACATGAAATCCAAAATGCTTCTTATATGATTCTGATACAGTGTAAATTAAAAAAAACAACTTTTCAATTAATTTCTGTTATCAAATTCACTTAATTTTCTTGGTATCCTTTGTTAAAATGCAGGTAGGGAGGCTAAGGAATGTGCATGTGTCTGGATCACTATAGGGGAGCAGCTATGTACAAATGGTTTTAACAATGTTCTACATTTGCAAAACACTAGATGGCAGCAATGCTTTCAAAAACTGCTGTCCTATAGTATTTAAAATATGTGCAGGCTACCTACATAGGTATGCTCTTGAACAAAGAATACCATGAGAATGAGACAAATTTAATAATAGAAATGATTTTTTTCAACCCTTTTTTCAAACTTTTTCAACCCCCTAACAACAACGATGTAACCTGTACTTTGCCCATTACAAGGGTCTTTCAGGGCTGTAAGAGAACTGGTCTCACTGTCAGCAGCAAGATCACGCTATTTCTGCCTGCCTCAGGCAAGTGTTGTTAGCAAACCTGATCTATAACAGCCCTATAAGCTCTACAGACAGGGGTGTTGGTGTATTTATCTCAGCAGTGCCTCCAACATGTTATATATTTCCGTAACAATATTTTTGATTGATGGAATTATGAATAATAATAATCAATCATAATATTATCATCAGCAATATCTCCAATTAATATAGCAGAGTATTGTCAATACACTCCAGTAAATTAAATCTCTGTAGTGTATTCCAAAATGCTATTGAAATATCTAGAAATTATGATGATAAAATTATTATAAAAATTAACCCTTTGGCTGCTAAACCATTTCCCACATGGGTGCTAAACTGGATTTGCGCTTTTATTTAAATATATTTATTTTTTTACTTTTTTACTTATTTTCTAGATCCCCAAGACTCTCACTATTCAGGCCAGATCACTGGGGTTGGAGTAGATGGGAGCCCCCAGATTGCTCTCAAGATGGGTGAGTGCTAGCGACAGCTCTGAGCCGTCGTCAGCCTCTGGCTGGGACAATTTGCAATGGCTCAAAGCCATCGTTAGCACTCAAAGGGTTAATGTTTAATCTCAAATTAAATTAATTTTTAAGTTCTGACCAGTTTATCTTTATATACACATTGATTATATTTATGCAGAAAATAGGGTATTGATTATGACCAAATATATATGTCTATAAAGCAAGCTATAGGGATATTTAGATTATTTACTGTTCAATTAAATCGCCTATACTTCTGGAAACAATATTATCTACGAATTTACCTTAACTCAAAATGAATTAAACATTAAATATTACCATTAAACTTTACAAGAACAATTTGTAATTAGCCAGCAACATTAGTCCAATGCCAAAATATTGATTACTAACTTAACAATGCTTAGTTTACAACAACCAGAGATTTAACCACAATAATAAGTGCAATTTTTAAAATATATCAAAGTAGCTCCAAATTAACTTATGACTTTGAAATACAAAAATCCTTCCCTCTTAAAAGTAAATTGTTTAATGCTGGATATGATTATTTATAGACTACACAGGTTTATGAAATATGAATTAAAACTATAAATTACACCTTTAAAAACAGCTTCAATTAATGGCTATAAAGAATATCTTTGTAATAAACTTTTAAAAGTATTAGACCGTGATATTATACCAGATACCATAATATTTGAGAGTCCAGTCCTCAATCAGAATTATTTTCACTGTCATATAAAGAGAGGTATTGCACAAATCTGGAGGTGAATAGGTGGCCAAATTTTGTATAAAAAGAGTTTTCCAAACGGTTATCTCTCAAAGACTGTATATATCCAAGGCAGCAGGTCAGTCAGCAAGGCAAGTAAGCAGCATGAGCCCCTTTTCACTTCCTGTGCAAGGAGTTTTATATCTCAATAAACTCCCACCTTCATTTCTAATCACCCAATGAAATCAAATTCAGAGTCTGAGCTCACCTCTCATAGGTTACTGGGAATGCCCTTGTAATTCAATATCCACAATTGAATTATCTTTGGCCGCAATTCTCATATTGAGCACCGGAAGCAACAGGCACTGGAATGAAGTTTCCTTTGTCAAAGATATTAACTGCTTAAAAACAAAATTTATGCTTACCTGATAAATTTCTTTCTTTCCGGACATGGAGAGTCCATGAAGTCATTCCAATAACTAGTGGGATATTCACTCCTGGCCAGCAGGAGGAGGCAAAGAGCACCACAGAAAAGATGTTAAGTGTCACTTCCCTTACCCATAAACCCCAGTCATTCAGCTGAAGGGAAATGGATAAAGAAGATAACACAACGGTGTAGAGGTGCCTGAGGTTTAGTTAAAAAATACTGTCTAATCTAAAGGATGGGGTCATGGACTCTCCATGTCCGGAAATAAATAATTTTATCAGGTAAGCATAAATTTTGTTTTCTTTCCTAAGATATGGAGAGTCCACAACGTCATTCCAATTACTAGTGGGAACCAATACCCAAGCTAGAGGACACTGAATAAATAGGGAGGGAGAATAAGACAGTCAGACCTAAGCAGAAGGCACCTCCACTTAAAGAACTTTTCTCCCAAAGGAAGCCTCAGCCGAGGCAAAAATATAAAATTTGTAGAATTTGGAAAAAGTATGCAGAGAGGACCAAGTTGCAGCCTTGCAAATCTGTTCCACGGAAGCTTAATTTTTGAAGGCCCAAGAAGAGGATACAGCCCTAGTGGAATGAGCTGTTAGTCTCTCAGGAGACTGCTGTCCAGCAGTCTCATAAGCAAAACGAACCATACTTCTCAACCAGAGGGAAAGAGAAGTAGAAGTAGCTTTCTGACCCTTACGCTTTCCAGAAACACAAGCAAACAGGGCAGAAGACTGACGAAAATCCTTAGTAGCTTGGTGGTAGAATTTTAGAGCGCACACCACATCCAAAGTGTGCAACAGACGTTCCTTATGAGAGGAAGGATTAGAACAGAGAGAAGGAACAACAATTTCCTGATTAACATTTCTATCCGAAACAGCCTTAGGGAGAAATCCTAATTTTAGTATGAAGGACCGCCTTATCCGCATGAAAAATAAGGTAAGGCAAATCACACTGCAAAGCCAAGTGTTTTGAAACTCTCTGAGCAGAAGAAATAGCAACAAGAAACAAAACCTTCCAAGATAGCAGCTTAATATCTATGGAATGCATTGGCTCAAACGGAGTCTGCTGCAAAACTCTAAGAACTAGGTTAAGGCTCCAAGAAGGAGCAACAGATTTAAACACAGGCCTGGCAAAAAGATTGAACATATGGCACATCCACCAGACGCTTATGTAAAAGAATAGATAATGCAGAAATCTGACCTTTCAGAGAACTGACTGACAACCCTTTCTCCAGACAATCCTGAAGAAAAGACAAAATTCTAGGAATTCTGACCCTACTACAACAGTAGCCCTTTGATTCACACCAATAAAGGTATTTACGCCATACCTTATGGTAAATCGTGCGAGTAACAGGCTTGCGAGTCTGAATCATAGTATCAATGACAGACTCAGAAAACCCATGCTTAGCCAGAACTAAGCGTTCAATCTCCAAGCAGTCAGCTTTAGAGAAACAAGATTTGGATGAAGGAAATGACCCTGAGTTAGAAGATCCTTCCTCAGAGGTATCCTCCAAGGTGGAAGAGATTACATCTTCACTAGGTCCACAAACCAGATCCTGCGAGGCCATGCAGGAGCTATCAGAATTATAGACACTCTCTCCTGTTTTATACGAGCAATGACTCGTGGAAGGAGAGCAAACGGAGGAAACAGGTATGCTAGGTCGAACTCCCAAGGAACCGCCAGAGCATCTATAAGGGTGGCCTGAAGATCTCTTGACCTTGAACCGTACCTTGGAAGCTTGGCGTTCTGATGAGACTCCATCAGATCCAACTCCGGCACCCCACACTTGAGGGTTAACCTGAAGAACACCTAAGAATGGAGAGCCCACTACCCAGGATGAAAGGTCTGTCTGCCCAGGAAATCCGCCTCCCAATTGTCCACTCCTGGAATGTGGTTGGCATATAGAAGACAATTGTGAACTTCTGCCACTGCAGAACGCGAGTAACTACCTCTGAGTTCCTCCCTGGTGGTTGATGTAGGCCACTGAGGTGATGTTGTCTGATAAACCGGATTAAAGACAACTGAGGCCAGGCCATTCGAGCATTGAAGATCGCTCTCAACTCCAAGATATTTATCGGAAGAGAAGACTACTTTTGAGTCCATAGGCCCTGAGCCTTTAGCGAGTCCCAAACTGCTCCCCAACCTAGCAGGCTGGCGTCCGTGGTCACAATCACCTAGGAGGGTCTCTGGAAACATGTTCCCTGAGACAGATGATCCTGAGATATCCACCACGAAAGAGAGTTGACTGTCAACTGGTCCAGATCTATCGACTGGGACAGATCCGAATGGTTTCTGTTCCATTTTCTGAGCATGCAGAGTTGTAGAGCTCTCAAATGGAATCGAGCAAAGGAAACAATGTCCATGGAGGTGACCATCAGACCAGATAAGGCACCACCGTGATTCCCTGAGACCTGACAACTGCCAAAAGAGCCCCAGAACTTGCAAGGCCAAACGGAAGAGCTACAAACTGAAAGTGCTTGTCCAGGAAAGTGAATCTCAGGAATTTGTGATGATCACTGTGGATGGGAACATGAGGATACGCATCCTTCAGGTCTATGGTTGTCATGAACTGACCCTCTTGGACCAATGGGAGAATGGAAACAAATGGTTTCCATTTTGAAGGTCGGTACCCTGAGAAATTTGTTGAGACACTTTAGGCCAAAAATGGGACAAAAAGTTCCCTTTTTTTTGGGAACCACAAACAGATTTGAATAGAATCCTAGGCCCTGTTCCTTTAGTGGAACTGGAACAATCACTTCCAGGGAGAAAAGGTCCTGAACACAGTTTAAGAATGCCTCTCTTTTTACCTGGCCTGCAGATAATCTTGAGAGGAGAAATGTGCCCTGGGAGAACAAGTTCTGAAGTCTATTTTGTAACCCTGGGATACTATGTCCACAGCCCAAGGGTCTGGGACATCGCGTATCCAAGGTTGTTGAAAAAAGGAAAGTCTGCCCCACACTTGATCCAGTACCGGACCAGGGACGGACCCTTCATGCTGGCTTAGTCTCAGATGAGGGCTTCTTTGATTGTTTCCCCTTATTTTAAGACTGATTGGGTCTCCAAGAGGATTTGAACTGCTCTGGCTTGGAAGAGGAAGACTTCTGAACTTTGAAGTCATGAAAGGAGCGAAAATGGTCTATTATTCTTGTCTTGTGGTAGAAAGGACCCCTTTCCACCTGTAATCTCAGAAATTATCTCTGCAAGACCAGGACCAGAGAGGGTCTTACCCTTGTAAGGTAGCTACAGAAGCTTAGACTTGGAGGTAACATCAGCTGACCAAGATTTCAGCCGCAAAGCCCTGTGGGCTAGAACAGTGAAGCCAGACATCTTGGCTCCCAGTATAATGACTTGCATGTTCGTGTCAGAAATAATGATGTCGCAAACCTAAAAAATTGGGTTCGCGAACGGCAAACGCGAACTTCTGAAAAATGTTTGCGAACGGGCGAACCAGGCGAACCGCCATATGCTTCAATAGGCGGGCGAATTTTAAAACCCACAGGGACTCTTTCTGGCCACAATTGTGATGGAAAAGTTGTTTAACCCCTTAAGGACCAGCGACGTACCCTGTATGTCGCTGGCCTTTTTTTGGGACTTGATTGTTTTATAGCGCGGTCTTGCCACCAGCGTTAAGACTGCTCTATTCCACAAACCCTTCTGCAGGGAGGGCATTAATAGCGTATTCTTGCTAGACTTGTGCTATTATGTCCTGAAAAAACCCTTAACGACCAGTGACATACAGGGTACATTGTGGCATTAAGGGGTTAAAAGGGCACTAACACCTGGACTGTGGCATGCCGGAGGGGGATCCATGGCAAAACTCCCATGGAAAATTACATAGTTGATGCAGAGTCTGGTTTTATTCCATAAAGGGCATAAATCACCTAACATTCCTAAATTGTTTGGAATAACATGCTTTAAAACATCAGGTATGATGTTGTATCGATCAGGTAGTGTAAGGGTTACGCCCGCTTCACAGTGCGCAGTGTAGGTGATATACCTGCCCTGACCATGCTTTGCAGACCAGGTATCAGTGGTCAGATGGACCCTTGCCCCAACACTGTGTGCCAGACATGCCATTATAGCAGACTTATATGGCTTTGGCGTTGCTTTTTGGTAATTAGAAGGCTGCTAAATGCCACTGTGCACCACACGTGTTTTATGCCCAGCAGTGAAGGGGTTAATTAGGGAGCATGTAGGCAGCTTGTAGAGTTAATTTTAGCTTAAGTGTAGTGTAGTAGACAACCCAAAGTATTGATCTAGGCCCATTTTGGTATATTTCATGCCACCATTTCACCGCCAAATGTGATCAAATAAAAAAAAATTGTTCCCTTTTTCACAAACTTTAGGTTTCTCACAGAAATTATTTACAAACAACTTATGCAATTATGGCATAAATGGTTGTAAATGTTTCTCTGGGATCCCCTTTGTTCAGAAATAGCAGACTTATATTGCTTTGGCGTTGCTTTTTGGTAATTAGAAGGCTGCTAAATGCCACTGCGCACCAAACATGTTTTATGCCCAGCAGTAAAGGGGTTAATTAGGGAGCATGTAGGCAGCTTGTAGAGTTAATTTTAGCTTAAGTGTAGTGTAGTAGACAACCCAAAGTATTGATCTAGGCCCATTTTGGTATATTTAATGCCACCATTTCACCGCCAAATGCGATCAAATAAAAGAAATTGTTCACTTTTTCACTAACTAATTAAATTTTTCCACAATTGTAGGTTTCTCACTGAAATTATTTACAAACAGCTTGTGAAATTATGGCACAAATGGTTGTAAATGCTTCCCTGGGATCCCCTTTGTTCAGAAATAGCAGACATATATGACTTTGGCGTTGCTTTCTGGTAATTAGAAGGCCGCTAAATGCTGCTGCGCATCACACGTGTATTATGGCTAACAGTGAAGGGGTTAATTAGGTAGTTTGTAGGGAGCTTGCAGGGTTAATTTTAGCTTTAGTGTAGAGATCAGCCTCCCACCTGACACATCAGACCACCTGATTCCTCCCAAACAGCTCCCTTCCCTCCCCCACCCCACAATTGCCCCCGCCATCTTAAGTACTGGCAGAAAGTCTACCAGTACTAAAATAAAAGGTTTTTAAATTTTTTTTATTATTTTTTTTTAGCATATTTACATATGCTGTGGTGTAGCATTCCCCCTTAGCCCCCAACCTCCCTGATCTCCCCCAAAACAGCTCTCTAACCCTCCCCATCTGCCTTATTGGCGGCCATCTTGAGTTACACCATATATGAGTGGTGGCACTGGGCAAGTGGGCACAGTATACGCTGTGAGCCTGACACACACTCTGACAGGCAGGCAACTGCAATTAGATTACACAGGGGGAAAAAAAAGCAGACTGATATTCTAGCCCTAAAAAGGGCTTTTTGGGGTGCTGTCCTTAGAGCAGAGATCAGATGAGTCCTTCAGGACTGTAGTGGACACTGAATACACTAGCCTAGCTATCAATTTCCCTATGAAATCAGCAGCAGCTACACTGTCCCTCCTCTCACTAAAAATGCAGCTTCCAAATGAATCTAAAATGGATGCTGTCCAGGAGGTGGGAGGGTCTGAGAGGGAGGGTCTGCTGCTGATTGGCTGTAATGTGTATTCTGACTGTGAGGTACAGGGTCAAAGTTTACTCAATGATGATGAATAGGGGGCGGATCGAACATCGCATATGTTCGCCCGCCGAGGCGAACGCGAACATGCTATGTTCGCCAGGAACTATTTGCTGGCGAACTATTCGCGACATCACTAGTCAGAAATAAAGGAATTGACTAGTTTGAGGGCCTTAATCCTATCTTAGATCTCCTTCAACGTAGTTTTCTCTAAAACCAACTCTGACAAAGCATTGCACCAATAAGATGCTGCACTTGCCACTGTGGCAATACAGACTGCAGTTTGCCATTGTAGACCCTGATTAACATACATTTTCTTTAAATAAGCCTCCAGATTTTTGTCCATGGGATCCTTAAAGAAACAGCTATCCTCAATAGGAATCGTTGTTCTCTTAGCCAAAGTAGAAATAGCCCCTTCTACCTTAGGCCCTGTGCACCATGAGTCTCGAATGGAGTCAGCAACAGGAAACATCTTTTTAAAAATTCGAGATGGGGAGAAAGATATCCCTGGTTTATCCCACTCCTGTGCAATGATCTCCGACACATGGTCTGGAACAGGAAAAACCTCCACAGGGGAAGGAACATCAAAGTGTTTGTTAAGTTTACTAGATTTCTTAGGATTGACAGCGACAGAAGAATCAGAGTTTTCCAAAGTAGCAGTACCTCCTCCTTTAACAGTACATGGAGGTGTTCAAACTTAATCTGAGATTTCACCCTCAGAAGCTACCGAGGTATCCTCCTCATCAGACATAGGATGGAGGTCAACCTTTGCAGCAGTAGAGGCGACAGACACCTTACTATCAGAAATATGTTTAGATTTCCTCTTGCACTTCCCCAACATGGGAAAAGCAGATAATGCCGCAGATACCATAGAAAATATCTGTGCCGCATAATCTGATGGCAAAAAAACTCCTCCATGAGGCTGAGAGGAACCACAGGGCACTGCTTGTGATGCCATTGAGGCTTGGGACATTTGAGGAGAAAACTGTGGCATTGCCCGAACTGCATCATCCTGAGAGACATTGGAGTCAGAGAGCAACAATTTATCTTTACATTGAAGAGTTCTAGCTAATCATGCAGCACAAAATTGCATAGGAAAAACAATTTGTGCCTCTAGACATAATAAGCATTTATCACAAGAAAGGGAGTCTTGATCCATCCATTGACAGAGGCAAATAGAATGACTGGGGGTTATGGGTAAGGGAAGTGATACTTTACAGCTTTGCTGTGGTGCTCTTTGCCTCTTCCTGCTGGCCAGGAATGAATATCCCACTAGTAATTGGAATTGCATTGTGGACTCTCCATGTCTTAGGAAAGAAAAAAAAATATTTTTATAGAAATGTACATTCAATACATCCATAATTTCCCAATTTTAATAAACTATTTGTTCAGCATATGGCCCATCCAAATATGGGTATATTTTGATATATTTATTTCCTACTATTTTATATCATATATACAGTCTGTAAGTAGCAGTCTGATGTAATTAGTCATATAGCCATATCTATATTTGAGCACCTTTATTATTTACTATTTAATATATATATATATATATATATATATATATATATATATATATAGTAGTAAACAAATGGCAGCACTCACTGGTCCTTTTAAATGTGCAATAGACAGACAAGTCAACATATGACATCAGATCATAACAGTTCACATGAATTCACTTGTGATCATAACGAATATTAATGGCTAGGAAAACAGACATAACCTAAATAAATGCCTGAACAGATTGTTCATGTTAAAAGCATATACGGTACTGACATATAGTACATAGAAAAGCAGCACATCCCACAGCAAACATATATCGATTGGCGGACATCATAATATTACTGTTGCGATTCACACATACTTATTCAGAGGGGGCCAGTGTAGGGCACACTTAAACACTTTTAAACTAAACAGGTATATAGTGTAAATTAGATGTAGCTAGTTAATTCATACCTACAAAGCAGGCTGTTGCAATCTAACAGCGTGTGTCACAGGGGCGGCACTATCAACGTGTGTCCCGGGGGCGGCGCCTAGTACGTCATTGCGCAGACCAGCTGTAAACAAAGCAGCAGCTGTCATTTGGGAGACACGTTGATACTGCTTGCAGGGAGAATGTAGTTTTCATACGCAGCATGATCAAACCGAGGCATACATACATATTAAGCCTCCAGACAGCAACTCATGCCAATATCAAGAAGAATAGCAGCCACAGGTGGGGGCACAATATACCTGGCATAGAGACAATGCTAGATGACTACAGGGCTCAGTTGTCTACATAAAGACCTCACTGATCAAGGAAGTGTACTCTGACGGCAATAAGAATCTCACAGCTATAGGGAATGCTGTTATGTTATATTCTATTACCTATGATTGGATAATGGACACACCAGGCCCAAAATGGCTCATGGACTCTCAGAAAAAGGGGGGATCACTGGACCACTCATTAAAGAGAAAATGATGGTTGGACAGAACTCATTAAAGACAATCATTAAAGAAAGCAATGCCAATCCAGCATTGAATTTAGTCCATGTGGTTGTATGGTGTTCAGCCGGTATGTCCATTTTGCTTCAATCTGAAGGAGGATTCTGTTCCTATCACCACCCCTTTTCAGAGGGGGGACGTGGTCAATGAGAACAAAGCGTAGATCATGGGGGATTATGTCCAGCCTCCAGAAAATGTCTAGTGACCGGTTGGTCGCTCTTTTGTTCCTTGATTGCCGCTCTGATGGCCGAACGATGGTTCGCCATCCGAGTTCGGGCGTCACCAGATGTTTGGCCCACATAGAACTTCGCACAACTGCAACTCAGTAAGTAGATGACAAACGTTGTAGTGCATGTTAATTGATATCTTATCGTGAACTTTTTCTTCTTGTGGGGGTGACTGAATGTAGCGCCTGGAAGCATAGAGTTGCACATAGTGCACCCTATGCACCGATAGCATCCCAACTTTTTTGGTTGTAGCCATGTATGTTATTGATAGCAATGACTCGGGTCCGTCTTCATGAGGAGATCCCTCAAGCTAGTATTCCTTTTGTAGCCAACCCGGGGAGGTGCCCAATTTGATAGTGGTAAGTTGGGATCACTTTGCATAATATGCCAGTGGCGTTGAAGACTCATCCCAGTTGTTCTTAAGTCAGGCGTGTATTTAGTGACAAAAGTCATCCGTGGGTTACTGTCATCATCTTTCTTCAGATGTGCCAAGTTGGCCCCTAAGCACTTTTCTTTTGCTTGTTTGAAACATCTTGGATTGTAACCTCTATCAAGGAATTTATTACTCATTGTATCCAGTTGTAGGGTTAGGTTAGAGTTGTCGCTGTTGTTCCTAATGACCCTTGTTATTTGGGCTTGAGGTATAGCTTGTAGTAGTGCCATGGGGTGACAACTAGTGGCGTGGAGCAATGCATTTCTATCAGTCGGTTTCTGGTATAACATATTGCCAAGTTTTTTGCCCGTTTTAAAGATCCGTAAATCCAAGAAGTCCACTGATTCGGTGCTGTATGCAATCTTGGGCTTCACAGGAGTATCTAATTGGTTCAGAGTGGTGAACCATTCATTAAGGTCCTGTTCCGACCCTGTCCAAATCATGAACAGGTCGTCTATGTACCTTTTGTAAAATCCTACCTCCGTTTTCAGTTGTACCTTCATTACTGTACATTCAAAATGCTCCATGTACAAGTTGGCCAAGGACGGGGCCACATTTGAGCCCATGGCCGTGCCGGTGATCTGTTGGTAGAAAGACTTCTCAAAGCGAAAGTAGTTTAGAGTGAGGCTCAAATCCAGTAGTTCCATTAAATAGTCAATCGGTGGGCCAACATAAGGATATTGCAATAGAGTGTCACGGACACATTTCTTGCCCTCCTCATGCGGAATTATTGTATACAGGCTTGTGACATCTGCTGTCACGAGTAGCCAATGTTCTTCAATCTCCATTGACTGTAGTGAATCCAATAGTTGAGATGAATCCCTCAAAAATGAAGGCATCTGCCTCACACATGGTTGCAGATAATAGTCCACATAGATGGCCAATTTAGAAGTACACGAGCCCCTGGCGGAGACTATCGGTCGTCCTGGGGGGTGGTTGATGTCTTTGTGTATCTTCGGCAAAGTGTACAGTATGGGACAAACTGGGTGTAGAACCTTCAAAAAGGCAACAGTGTCGATATCTATCCATCCGTTGATATGTCCTCGATCAATTGAGAAGAAGATCTGAGTTTGAAATCTTACTGTTGGGTTACCAGTGAGCCCAGTGTAGGTGTTAGTATCCTCTTTTGTGTCATGATCTCTTGTTTATAATCACTGTAATTCTGAACAACCACGGCCCCACCTTTGTCCGCTGTCCTAATGATGATTGTGGAATCATTAGCCAGGGATTTAATTGCCTTTCTTTCATCCTGAGGTAAATTATGTCGAAATCTGGACCAGGAGCAATCATTCAATTCTTGGGTTACCAACCGCATGTAGGTTTTAATGCTGGGATTGGAGCTGATGGGGTCAAAGGTACTGTGTTTTTTAAATGGGTTTGGCATGCTGGTAGCCTCCTGATCCCTAAAGTGGTGCTTTAGACGTAGCAGTCTCTGGAATTTCTGGCAATCAATGTAGATATCAAAGGGGTCAGCCCTACGTGTAGGTACAAAATTCAAACCTTTATTTAAAAGTCTGTGCTCTGGTTCTGAAAGGACACGATTACTGATGTTTAGAACCAGTCCTGTGTTCTCAACTCCAGTTGTTGTCACCTTGGTGGTATCGGCGGTTTTGCTGTGCCAGCCACTCCTCCGCGGTAGTGGCCTCTTCCTCGTATTCGTTGTCCTGAGCGGGTGGTAACCCCGTGAAAAAAATGTTGGTCCCCTGTCATAGATCCAGTGGCGCCTTCAGTCATTTGTGAAGTGTCCGAATCAGATCCAGAGCATGTTAAAAGCATATACGGTACTGACATATAGTACATAGAAAAGCAGCACATCCCACAGCAAACATATATCGATTGGTGGACATCATAATATTACTGTTGCGATTCACACATACTTATTCAGAGGAGGCCAGTGTAGGGCACACTTAAACACTTTTAAACTAAACAGGTATATAGTGTAAATTAGACGTAGCTAGTTAATTCATACCTACAAAGCAGGCTGTTGCAATCTCACAGCGTGTGTCACGGGTGTGGCACTATCAACATGTGTCCCAGGGGCGGCGCCTAGTACGTCATTGCGCAGACCAGGGGAGGAGAATGACAGCGGAGGAGAATGGTGCCACCCGGAACATGTAAGATTTGCTGTAGCCAAAGGCCAATTCACAAGACTTAAACGTAATTGCAGCGAACATTCTGATTTTCTGGTAGCAGCTGATGACTTGGAAAGGAGGCAAATATGTGCAACAGTCAAGAAGCACTTTGTACTTTTGGCAGCAGATGATGGATTGCAGGACACAGTTAAAAAGGGTGTAAAATGTTCCTATCGCAAAATTCAGACCTTAGGTTCCTTACTATCACCCACACAATTAAAGCCTGTATCGAATTCTTCTAGTTATTGGCTAAAACATTTGGGAATGTTTAGGTGTGGCCACAATAAATGTAGGCCCTGCGATTATGTTTCTATCACCAAACATTTTAAATCTTATGTTACAGGGGGCGGCGCCTAGTACGTCATTGCGCAGACCAGGGGAGGAGAATGACAGCGGAGGAGAATGGTGCCACCCGGAACATGTAAGATTTGCTGTAGCCAAAGGCCAATTCACAAGACTTAAACGTAATTGCAGCGAACATTCTGATTTTCTGGTAGCAGCTGATGACTTGGAAAGGAGGCTATCTGACAGGAAATACCCAAGACGTGAGGTAGCTAGGGCCCGCAAGGAGGTTGATTCTATAGACAGGCAAGTTTTGATTTCAGAAAATACATCTAAGATTAGGAACACACAATTTGAAGGTGTAACTGCCTATAGTACACAATATCGACAAATATGTGCAACAGTCAAGAAGCACTTTGAACTTTTGGCAGCAGATGATGGATTGCAGGACACAGTTAAAAAGGGTGTAAAATGTTCCTATCGCAAAATTCAGACCTTGGGTTCCTTACTATCACCCACACAATTAAAGCCTGTATCGAATTCTTCTAGTTATTGGCTAAAACATTTGGGAATGTTTAGGTGTGGCCACAATAAATGTAGGCCCTGCGATTATGTTTCTATCACCAAACATTTTAAATCTTATGTTACAGGGGAAGTCTTTGATATACAATCTTGTTTAAATTGTACTGCAAACTCTGTAATCTATTTATTAGATTGCACATTTTGTAGAGTTCAATATATAGGACTACGAATACGGGATGTGAATTCCCGTATTCGTGAACACCTATCTACATTTTTGCAGGGAAAAGTGACTACTCCCCTGGTACAGCATTTTGCCAACAAACATGGTAGCAAACTAGACTCCCTAAGGTGGTGTGTGATTGAAAAAGTAAGGACTCCTAGGAGAGGGGGAGATCTTGAACAAATTCTGGCTAAAAGGGAAATGTACTGGATTTTCAGGTTAGGCACGTGCATTCCCAGAGGTTTAAATTCCAAATATGACATTAATTATTGGGAATAATCCATTCCCTACAAGCACGTGCAGGACCTCTTCTTTCAGTGCATTTCCCTTTATTGATAAGGTTGTATTTGTAATCTCTCTATATTATGTATTACATAGGTGACGAGATGATACATGTGGTAATATTATAATGTCCTGTATTTGCATATATTTTCATATTAGCTTATAGAATTGTGTATCTAAAGTTGTCATCTAGTGATTACTATGAATTGGAGTAGCTGTCCATGTATGCATTGTTTCCATTTATACACTCAATTGGAGCATTGTATCCATATGTATATGTGGTGACATCTGTATTTATTATTAGTTTTTATTTTTCATTATAGAAGTCTTGTCATAATATTTTGTGATTTACATGTTTACTTTTGATGTGGATCTCCGTTGAACCTCTATCGGAGTGGATGTAGAACTCTTCTACACTTTTGACAAATTTGACATTTTGATATTATGATTAAATTATACTTTGTTTGTATAACCCTTCCATATCTTTCATGTATTTATGTATTGTATTACATTGTTAGATGTAGCGTGTAAATCACTGGTCAATGTATTACACAGAGGGGGCATTAATTTTGCAATTAAGTATTAACCAATGTTTTGTTTTGTTTTTATAAAACCACCAATGTTTTTTTTAATGTGTGTCTTAAAAATGATACAGAGAGGTCCTCACCTATGGCTATGATTACGGCATAAGCCAAAACGCGTAAGCCAGCTTGGTGTTACGCTCTCTCTGTGTGGAAACTGCTGTTTCCCTTTTTAAATTGGATATTAAAGTTATTGTTTTTAAACGTACTGTCCAGACTTCCTTTCATCATATGAATAGACACAGACTCTCGCTGGGACCAATGCACAATGCACTTTTAAATTGTTTCAATAACTCAATGTTAAAGACAATACTTCAAATCTCTTGAAGTGTGTAATATTTAGCATTTATGTATTTTGGTTAATATTCTAAATATTGCAAATGTATTCTCTGCTTTAGCAGACATGATATTACATATATTTTATAAATATTAGTACTATGCCACATTATACTTTAATGTGTCATCGTTTTTGTATTGAATAAATATGTTCAATGATTTTCACATTGAAAATTACATATGAATGAGGGTAAATCTGTGCTAATAAAACTCATCTTCATGAAAAACAAATTATTTCCTTTAACTTATTTTTCTATATTATTTTCTATCAGGTAATCATGCAATTCAAGTGTGCAATCTCAGGGGATTGTATGTATTGATAATGTATGTTTATTTTAAGGATTATATTATATCTGTATTTGTCTCTTTAAAATGAGGATTTGACATATTTCTTAAAGGGATAGTCTGTTCAAAATTAAACTCATGAATCAGAGCATGCAGTATTAATATACTTAATTATGTACTCCTATAATCTATTTAACATAATTATCATCTGTAATTTTGTAAAGCAGGAATGTTAGCTTAGGAATCTACCCATTTTGAGTCTGCACATGGGGAGCGCTTGATGATTGTTTTCTAAAACAATCAGCAAGTGCAACACAGGTGCTGAACATTAAATGGAATGCCTCCTAAAATTAAATACATGATTAAAATATGAAGGAGAACAAAATTAAATTGATTATGAGTACATATGTAAGTTGATTGGAATTGAATGCGTTATCTGATTCATGAAAGTTTTATTGTGAATACAATATCCCTTTAATTTTTTTAAAAATATTTTTATTGAGATTCACTTTAAAACATACAATATTGAAATGTCAATACATACTATACAAATAAGTAATTTCAAGACATCAACTCAATGAGCAAGCTTAAATAAAAAAAGAAATCAAAGTTGCAAGACATTTGTGAGATCAAGACGTGTAAATTATGCCTATCAAACTATTTACCCTCTAAATAGCTATAAGGCAATTTTTGGACCTTTATAAGACATAAAGAGTATATTAAGTCCAGGAAGGTAATTGGAAACAGTACAAGACCTCTCATGGGTCTCAATCGGTGAATCTTATTTTTCCTATTTTAAGGGAAGGGGTTATCAATTAATGCTTATGCATTTTAATGATTAATAATTTATCACAGTCTAGGTGCATTCAGGTGATCCACCAAATATAAGCACATATAACAAAAATAGTAATATTAGTGTAATAGATCATTTGTCATTCTATCTATTGTCTTTCAATACCAACAATGTGTTGGTCCTACTATAAAGGCTATCCAGACTTGTAAATTTTTTAGGATCACCAAGAAAAAAGGATGGTTGAGAAATTAAGTAGGTAATTGAAAGGTTTCTATAGGATTCAGTTTCCTTTGCTTACGAAGTAAGCTCAATGGTATAAGGAAGGGGAGGAATGAGGGGACGGAGCCAACATAAACTCAAGAGGTTGGGGTTAGGGGCAAAAAGAAAAGGGTAATATTTTAGACCTGGACTGATAAAGAAATGGCACAGGGCTATCCGTTGCATCTCCCCTCAGGGGTTGCTGTCACCACTGGACGGAGACGGAAAAGGGGTATTGGATATGACCCACTCCCTCTAACAGAGTGGGAAAGGGTGAGTGGAGATATCTTTGGACAGGATGTAAACTAGAATGGAGTACATATATAGACAGGGGCTATGGAATCATATAGAGAAATGTATATACTATAAAGGCAAACACATAATGTTGAGTATGGGGGGGGGGAGAATTGGTGAATACGCAGCAATCCTGTATATAATCTTTCTGCCCTAAGGGTATGGGCTCTATACCCCACGGCAGGATACATCAGGTTCTCAATATTTCTCAGCCCCTAGTACAAGGTTGCAACATATATACCTCTCTCCTATAAACTAATAGTGTTGAGTCTAGGTTAGGGAAGATATCCCGATAATCTGTCATTAGTGGTATATTAGGGTACCATGTCAATGGAGGATATCCAAAATTCCCCCAGAGGGTGATATAAAGTAAGAGCAGTGGGACACATATGCTGGTGAGATAGGGTCCTCTTGGACTAAATATAGTAGGAGCAGATCCTGGTATGGGTTAAACAATATATTTAATGAACTAACCATTGTTGCATATGCAAATATATAACTGTCAGAACAGAATTGGCATTGGGGTATGTCTATCCAAATATGAAATAACACGTAGCAGTCAGAAGATAGTCTCCACAAAATTAATAGTACATATATAATGTTAGAAGGGGTTGTTATCCTATCTCCCTAGAATCTAGGGAACATAATAGTTTAATATTATTCTTAGATTTACGTGACGACCCCTGTATGTAAGAGATATTGGCAGAAATTAAGTGATATAATATGTACTTACCAAGTACATTTAGGTAACTATGGAATTGGAAATTATAGCAATAAGTATATTATAAAACTCTAGAAACTTCTTTAAGAAACATCAAAACTAACATGTCTGCCTTACAAATATTTGTAGATAAGACAGTAAATTGTAAGAACAAATATAATGGCAAGATAAGTTTTTCCTCCAAGATATGAGGTAGCTTTCAGTTAGGTTCCCTTAAATAATATATGGTAAACATGTGCATTAGCAGAGTAATTATGATACTGCAGTTTTATATCAACCTTTATTTGAATATAAACTGAAAAATAATAAAAACTTTTCTTCCTAATGAAAAGTATAACTACAGTTATGATCCATATCAAAGTTATGTAGAGAAATCAAAAACTTTACTCTGTTTGCTATTAATTAAGGGTATGTTAATGACAGACTGCCTTGCCCCTAACTGTAATATAGTAGAAAACAAGTACCTTAATGGGAAATAGAAACTGTTAATAACTATCCAAATGCCCAATACTATGTGGAGGAAAAAATCATGGTGACAGTTAAGGTATGAATTGGGTGATGTCTCTCTCTCACAGTCTCTAGATATATTTACTGAGGCCTATGTATCAAAGGTCTTGCGGACCTGATCCGACAGTGCGAATCAGGTCCGCAAGACCTCGCTGAATGCAGAGAGCAATACGCTCTCCGTATTTAGCATTGCACCAGCAGCTCACAAGAGACTCGTGGCCAATCGGCCGCCAGCAGGGAGGTGTCAATCAACCCAATCGTACTCGATTGGGTTGAATTGTAGCAATTCCTGCTCAGAGCAGGCGGACAGGGTTATGGAGCAGCGGTCTTTAGAACACGGGCCCACAAGCTCCATACGGAGCTTGATAAATGGGCCTCAATGTCTCATTGTGTAGACAGCATGCTTTGTGTAATAGATATCTAGGTCTAAGATCCCATGGAGAGCTAGGAGACCCCTTGATAGCAGATATCCCCTTTCCTTCTTTACCTAGCCCACTCCACACTTCAGTATTTTGAACCTCTTTGTTGCGGTAATCTTCTCTATAAAACTTGGCAGATTGGTCTCTGCTGGACTTTGGGCTACCAAGCGGTCTTTTTGGGTCAGACAAGAATCGCCATCTAGGGTGTTAAGAAAATGCAGTTGCAAGCCCCTTAGCTTGGATACTGGAATCAGCAGGTTTCTGCTACATACACCAATTGAGAAGGGATGCCCTGGAATGAGCACCAGGTATGGGCTCTGATTATCGACTATTAGCGGTAGCCATGTAACTAACCCTAGATTTACCTCCGTGACGCAGGCTGACTTTTCCGTGGCATGCGTGGAGTGGTTCAGGGCTGTATCAAACATAGCATTTCCAGATACATCAGATTCCCCCAACTTTTGTGTAGCTTGCATAATTGGTGGTCGGTGAGGCTGCATTTCCATTAGAGTGCTGATCAGCTCCAACTTTAGCTGTTGAAAGAAAGTCTCTATGCTACACAGGATTTTTCTATCCCAGCCGTCCATTTCCACCATATTCTCCTTTAAGTCGCACAGAGCCAAACACAAGTAGTCCAAATTAGCTCAGTTAATTTGTCCCAGCAGACAGGTTCAGAATATAGTCGGCCACTTAGGTACCGGGTACTGTAACGTTGATTATAGCAGCCTTTGAATTCTTACCAGCTATAGTAGTAGGGGAGAATCATATGGTGGTTGCAAAGCCTGGTAACGTATCTTTCGATCATACTCTCTGACTCCTTTAGTAATATTCAGTAGCTGCTTGAGATCTTGGGGTTCCTATTCAAGTATTTGAGCATATATTTACGACTTAATCCCCTAAATTAGATCCAAAAGCTAGGAGCTGTTGAAAAACACGTCTGGCAATGTTGGTAGTTGACTCCGCCCCCCACTATCCCTTTAATTTAAAGTGACATAACACAAATATTTGATTCCATAATTTTGCTAAAACATATATATTTACAATCAAATCTAATATAATTATATTATTTATATTGCTTAATTTTCTTAGTATCCTTTAATGATAATTTTATCTAGGTAAGATCAGGAGCAGCATAGAACCTAGGTTGGAGCTGTTTATTGTTGGCAACATATATATCTTGGTTGTCATTGGTTCACCCATGTGCTAATTTTTAGTAACCAGGAGTGCATTGCTGCTCTTTAAACAAATGATACCAAAAGAACAAAGTTATACTTGGAATAGAAGTAAAATGAGATTTTAGATAATTATATGTTATACATAAATCATAAGAGAAGAGATATATTTAGGTCCCTTTAAAGATGAATGCATTAATTAGTACATAGCTGGAAATAAAGAAACATTCATCAACCTATATTTGAGTAACGTACACATTTATTTAGGGAAAATGTAGTAAATATGTGGATGAGGAGAGAGGGAGGGGAGTGGTATTCCATTTCTGAGAATCTGTAACAATAACAATCTTCGATATGTAAAACATTAAAAGAAAACATGTGTATTGTTAAAAAACATATTAATAAATAAATAAAAGGTCTCATTACAATACTAAAAAAGTACCTGAAAATAAATCTTGAATAGTTGCAGTACTCTCCAAATGGGCATTGAATGGTTGGGGATGATTAATGACATCATGCTCAAAGATTTCAACTGGAGCTGTGGTGGTGGAATTAAATCATTTAACACCCAATGCCCTTGTGCCATGTTGTGTAGACAGCAACATGCTACTATGATTTTTATTGCTTTTTCTGGACTGTATTGTAGATCCCCCTGATCTATCCAGGCAGCAAAAGCGCATTTTTAGAACACCAAACAGTCTTTCTATTATAGCACGTGTTCTGATATGTGCTTCATTATATCTGTATTAAAACAACAAGAAATATGATTATAATATATTATGTGAAAACAAATCAAATACTAATGAGCTAACTACATTCCTGGTTTGATCTTATTATTCTTTAAACATATGTACATATATTTATATTCAAGCAGAGAGATATATAACAGCTTCACTAATAATAAAAATTTTGGATTTGGACTGTCCCTTAAAAGGCACTCAGTACAACACTGTTATGTCTGTGATAGAGTGATATATATATATATATATATATATATATACTCACACACACACAAGAAAATCAAGCAACACATGTATGTGCACTAACAAAGATTATAGTAAGCACTTTGCAATGCACAATCAATATTTCTGACATACAAGGGCAGCAAACAAATATATTTTACCTTAATTCAGCAGGCCCAACAACCTGGTTCTCCTTCAATGGTGTCTAAATCAATTTTTTAAGGGGATATGCAGGTTCAGCTGAAATATATATATATATATATATATATATATATATATATATATATATACACAGACTAAATACACACAGAGAGAAGCACACTTACAGGAACGAACAACTGTCTCAATACTATTGTTAGCCTGTCCTGTGGCGATTTACCACCTGGGTGCAGCTTCTTTTAGCCCAGTAATGCTTTTCACAGAGAAGAACTTTCCTGTAGTATATCAGTCTGATCCCGCCTATTACGGTCAGTCCAGCGCCGAAATACCAGGCAATTTCTCTCTGAACAAGGAACACAGCAACCCCAGACGATCATTTCGGCCTTCATTGGGCCTTGTCAGTGAGGTGTAGCCATATTCCTCTAAGCACACTGAGCAAGGAGTCCATGTCTGGTTTCCCCTTTTTCCCATAGGGAGACTAAATACAGAGAGAAGCACACTCACAGGAACGCACAACTGGCTCAATGCTATTGTTAGCCTGTTCTGTGGCAATTTATCACCTGGGTGCAGCTTCTTTTAGCCCAGTAATGCTTTTCACAGAGAATAACTTTCCTGTAGTATATCAGTCTGATCCCGCCTATTACGGTCAGTCCAGCGCCGAAATACCAGGCAATTCCTCTCTGAACAAGGAACACAGCAACCCCAGACGATCGTTTCGGCCTTCATTGGGCCTTGTCAGTGAGGTGTAGCCATATTCCTCTAAGCACACTGAGCAAGGAGTCCACGTCTGGTTTCCCCTTTTTCCCATAGGGAGACTAAATACACACAGAGAGAAGCACACTCACAGGAACGAACAACTGGCTCAATAATATTGTTAGCCTGTTCTGTGGCGATTTACCACCTGGGTGCAGCTTCTTTTAGCCCAGTAATGCTTTTCACAGAGAATAACTTTCCTGTAGTATATGAGTCTGATCCCACCTATTACGGTCAGTCCAGCACCGAAATACCAGGCAATTCCTCTCTGAACAAGGAACACAACAACCCCAGACGATCGTATATAAAGCATCAATAAAGCAATGTATGACATAAAATAATTGTATACATATGTCTTACTATGATATAGTTAATATTGATATTTTTGAAATGATTAACATTTTATTTATTTAAACATTTACACCCCCTTAGAAACATACATAAAGTAATATAAAGCAATGAAATGGAAAAATGAGAAAACATTGGACACATGAAGGCATCATAATATATTCATAAACACTTACCGAGAAGATGTCCTTCAGGCATTTGATTTGTCTCAAACAATCTCTACACATCAGAATTCCGCAAGATTTAGGCATCATGGCTACTTCATGGGAACCCTGCAACGTAATTTAATATGCACATGTTTACGTCGCATATAATCTGCACATTTAAGGAGTGAAAGTGCTTACGATTCCTAAATATTATCTCCCTGCGCACAGGAGGTCTTATGCCAATGTGAGTGCAATCAATGACCCCAAGGACATTGGGTATGCCACCTAAAAGAAAAAAGTCCCTCTTAACATCATGCCAACCTCTGGGTGATGTGGGGGAAAAAATAAAATTCCTGCATTTGTCATAAAGTCCATCAAGCACTTGTGAAAAATGCTTGGAAAAGGTGGACTTATGCACCCCAGTTACAATGCCCCCTGTCACCTGAAAGGATCCAGAAGCCAAAAAATGAAGTGCCCCTAGTAATTTGGTCATTCCAGGGACAGTCTTGATTGAATAGCCCTGGCTTTGCAGCCTGTCTTTCAACAGGGCATATAATTGATATATTTTCTCCCTGGTGAGCCTGAAACTTTCAAACACCTGCTGCTCATTCAGGGTTTCTATATCCAGCCTCACTCAAGGGATGCCAGGCCTACGCTGTCTACCTTTACCATTCTCAGCTTCTTTCTCACCCTGCATTTTGAAATATCCTGTTCTGAGGTTAGGCTAGGCGTGGTCTTTTTTTATAGCTGTGTGTTGCTGGTTAAAGTGAATGCAAATTTTGATGATAAAGTGTTTGTTTTTTAAAAATTTGATTAAAAACAGGGGCACTTTAATTCATCAAAATTTACATTTCACTTGTGTTGTGAAAATACTTACCTTTTAATCCTGACAGTTACTTGAAGCTAGCAAATTTTCAGGATAGACAACAAATGTAACCATTCACACTTCAGTGCAAGTTAGTACACACTGGGTTGCAATACACAAACCCCAGACTTTGTATCAGCTCCAAATGCCCTTGAGGGATGGGGGAAGTTGAAAGCCTGAGAGTTAAAATTTTAAAGTCTCTTAATCCTGTGTACGTTGAAAGCATCAAAATTGAGGTTTCAAAGTACAACTTATGTCGAATTTTCAGTTATTGTGTACTCAGTATTATGTATAAATAATATTTGTGAGTGTAGGAGATGTGTCTAAGGTTTATATAATACCTTTAAATATGAAGTGAAATGAATAGATATCTGTATGATATTTAAATATTTGACAACTTATTTCATAATGTATGAAAAAAACATTTTATTTTGTTTTTCAGACATCTGATTTACTAATAAGGTTTGGAAAAATGAATATTAAATAAGCTGTCCTATAAATATTTATCACTGACATGAGTCCATGCACTCAAAAACTATTAAGACATATGATATGATGAAATAAAATATATACAGTATATATAAGGGATACTGAACCCAAATTGTTTCTATCATGATTCAGATAGAGCATGCAATTTTAAGCAACTTTCTAATTTACTCCTATTATCAATTTTTCTTCGTTCTCTTGCTATCTTTATTTGAAAAAGAAGACATCTACGCCAAGGAGCCAGACAATTTTTGGTTCAGTACCCTGGACAGCACTTGTTTATTGGTGGGTGAATTTATCCACCAATCAGCAAGAACAACCCAGGTTGTTTTCCAAAAATGGTCCGGCTTCTAAACTTACATTCTTGCTTTTCAAATAAAGATACCAAGAGAATGAAGAAAATTTAATAATATGAGTAAATTAGAAAGTTGCTTAAAATTGCATGCTCTATCTGAATCATAAAAGAAAAATGTTGGGTTCAGTGTCCCTTTAAATAGTAAATAATAATGATGCTCAAATATAAATATGGCTATATGATTAATTACATCAGACTGCTACTTATAGACTGTATATATGATATACAATAGCAGGAAATATATATATCAAAATATACCCATATTTGGTTTTAAAAATGCACGCTCATTTATATTTGATGGGCCATATACTGAACAAATAGTTTATTAAAATTGGGAAATTATGGATGTATTGAATGAACACGTCTATAAAAATATGATATATATTAACATATAATGTATGTAATATTTCAGTATTATATGAAGTGGTCTGACCATATGTAAATGACTGAGGTGGGTGACACAAACCCCCCCTTACTGTGATCAGATACACTTCACAGACAGGATGCCTCAAATACACATTACAGACAAGGATGTCTCAAATATACACACTTCAAAGGAATTCCATTTAAGCACTTCCTGCACTGGGGAAAGTGTAATGGATTTGCCTAGAAATGCCCCCTGTAGTGACCTAGAGACAGTCTACAAGTGATCAGTTAATACAAATGATCAGTTAATTGAAGCTAGCAAGGTTTCAGGATTGACAGCAAATATAACCATTCATACTTCAGCGCAAGTTAGTGCACACTGAGTTGCCATACACAAACCCCAGACTTTGTGCCAGCTCCAAATGCCCTTGATGGATGGGGGAATTTGAAAGCCTAAGAGTTGAAATTTTAAAGTCTCTTAATTCTGTGTAAGCTAAAAGCATCAAAATTAAGGTTTAAAAGTACAACTTATGTCAAATTTTCAGTTATTGTGTACTCAGTATTATGTATAAATAATATTCGTGAGTTTGGGAGATGTGTCTAGAGTTTATATAATACCTTTAAATATGAAGTGAAATGAATATATATCTGTATGATATTTAAATATTTGACAACTTATTTCAGAATGTATGAAAAAAAATATTTTCTTTAGTTTTTCAGACATCTGATATACTAATAAGGTTTGGAAATGAATATTAAATAAGCTGTCCTATAAATATTTATCACTGACATGAGTCCATGCACTCAAAAACTATTAAGACATGATATGATGAAATAAGATATATAAAGTATATTTAAGGGATACTGAACCCAAATTGTTTCTTTCATGATTCAGATAGAGCATGCAATTTTAGGCAACTTTCTAATTTACTCCTATTATCAATTTTTCTTTGTTCTCTTGCTATCTTTATTTGAAAAAGAAGGCATCTGCGCTAAGGAGCCAGGCATTTTTTGTTCAGACTTGGTAACAGAAAGAGAAAACCAATGGCACTACTTTTTTATTATTGAAAGAATTATTAGAAGCTCTAGATCTCTATATGTGGCAGACTGGGGAGTATATCCCCGATCAATGCTGTGGTATATGAGTCTGTGGTGCTGTGTACTGTATATAAATTATGGAGGCTGGATGTGGTTAAAGAGATAACCACAGAAAGGAGTACACTTGTAGCACTCGAGAGCTTGTAATTTTATGCTTTTTTAATCATAAGGGTCAAAGTGGTGAATAAAGTGGTGAAATGTTAGTAAAGACAACACTAGTTCCCTATTATACTAAATCTAACTAATTTAAAACTTAACATTTATTAATTCACAGTGCTAAAATTTGCGGAAAACAAAAAATCAATTAAAAACACTTAACCAAAATGTGTGCTAAGTAAGATTATGTAAAGTAATAGAGTGGGCTAATAATACTAGGGTAAGAGTCTCTATTTGGGTTATTCTCTGTGCGGGGGTCGTGTAATATGGGTACAATCGACAGGGGGTTAAATATACTTATAAATGAAGTCCGGATCAGTACTTAGTATGTAGTACCTATGTGGCCCCTATCTTATGTGTCAGTACTGACAGCAGCTGACTGGAGATATTTTGGATATAAACTCTCTAGGGATTTAATATCCTTACTTGATAATTAGAACCGTTTGGAGTAGTATTGTAACTATAAAGTGGTTAAGCAAAATTGACTCCTTAGGGTTGGGGTTGACACTTAAGTGTGTTCACTCAGAACTTGTCTGATAGATACCATGTATAGTGGGGTTGGGTTGAATGGAATAGGTTATAAATCCTATATTGTGAGTCTGCTCGTGTATTATGCCACCTATAGGTGTAGTTTATCATTCAACGTAGATACCAGAGTTCGGGTGTGTATTGTATTACTGACCTGCTTATTCAAACAGGGCTAGCAGGATAACACGTAGTTGATTTCATTGGCTAGATAATAGTATGGGTTGTCAGAATCTCACAAACTGCGATTCTGAATTGATATTAGCCAGTGGAGGTAGTTTAATACGTGTAGTTGGTTGTGACTAGATTGGCTCTATATCAATATTGGTTGTCAGGATCTCCCAAATTGAGATTCTATATCTATGTCATTAAATACAATAGTTTCAAACACATAATTATTTGTGACTAAGATTTACTTATGTCATGTGGTTATTAGAGTTATTTCGATAGAGTTCAATAGATATTTGGTTCATAGCTCAATTGATGCAGCAATATGTGTTACAAATTTTGTTACATTTTATCATTTCTGAATGTGCTGGTGTAAATACAATTTAATTGCTGAAAAAACTACCTGCAACTTTTCAGTTAGAGTTGTATAGTTTGTTAACATGTAGTAAACCGCTTCTAATGTCCTCTATTTTTCTGATATTATGTTAGCTATCTCTTAGCTTTAGGAGAAATATCTTAGACTTGATTTTTTATACGTTTGTTAAAGTCACAGTATTGGTATTCTTAGAAAACAACACCCACTTGTACTCTGTTAGTGTCTAGTATTTGGGTTTTAAATGATTGAGATTTAATAGTGTTTGTACATTTTCATGTCATAGTATTGCTCTCTTATGGAGTAACTCCCCCCGCTATTCTGTTAATAAGCGTTATTATTATAGCGATATAGAGTCCGTTTTATTATTTTCAAATATCACCCACCACCATTCTATTAGTAAGCATAGTTCTTATCACGGTATAGAATCAGTTTTTTATTATACAATATCTCCCACCAGTACGTGGATAGAAAGCATTATTGTAGTAACGGTATACAGCCGGTTTTGTTGCTCGTTGTGGGCTTACTGGTAAAGACCAGTGTTACCCTTATTTTCTTTTGGCGCTTTTTAAATTTAAATTGTTTAGCCGTTAATACTATCTTACACACAAGCAATAGCTGTAATTTAAAAAGTAGCCATTTCTATCTTGTAGCCAGTACTATATTGATCCCATATGAGTCTTAAATACAACTGACCTCCCTTGTTTTCGTTTTAAGTTAAATAGAGACTCGAGTATATTGCCTCAATTCAATAACAAATTTACATTTAGCATTACTAATGGTTAGCATCTAAAAATACAGGAGTTCGCAATGACTCCTCACCATTTCCCTAAATCCCTAACATGTTTCGCCGTCTAACACGGCTTTTTCAAAGGGTTATCGCGATTGCACTGTCTGCATACGCCTTTTAAACCCGATTGGTAGTTAGCTCCATCCAATGGGAAGTAGCTGTGCAGGTGGGATGATCATCATTTAGTCGCAAGCCTTCTGGGTAATGTAGTTTTATGCGAGGCTTGATTGTGACACTGAGTTTTACTGGTGCCAGAAATTATTTACGTCTATAATTGACGTTTAAACGTTAACTTTAGCCTTGATTTAGACCGGATTACCATGTTGGATATATTGCTCTATTAATTTACCACAATATTGTTATGTGTTTTATTTGAAGGAACTCAATGTATTAACTTCATGATTACTTTTATAAACTGAAAAGTATTATTATTTGTTACTTAAAGAAGAAGTCATTAGCAGAATGCAAATTTTATTGTGGTAATCTTTACTTTAAATAAAAAAGTAAAAGAAGTTGAAACAGTGACAGTTAGACACTGTATACCATGTGTTTCTTGTTTGTTATACTATTGATGGACCCTAAAGATGCTATTATTATGCTTAGATGGGACCTTAAGAAATAGTCATAATGAATAACTAGAACTAATATACATATAGTTAGATATACTCTTGAAACTTTAACTCCAATAATGAATAAAATAATTTTAGCTCTTTTCTTTAAAGTGCAATAAATCAATATAAAATATTTTCAAAATACAAGAATTATATTTACTCTTGAAACTATAATGACAATAAGAAAAACATGCAGAAGACAACTAACAATATAAAGGAAAAAGCCAAAAGAATACGTAAAACATCAAGAATAGAAAACATGACACATACTATTCTATAACAAACAGTATATTGTTAAGTAGGTATGAAAGAAAACAGGAACGCATAACAATAGATTCTATCAAGCTCAAAAGCTTCAATAATGAATCCAATAGAAGAAGACTAATAAATTGAAAGAGCTAATAGCTAGGATATAATGTAGAAGAATCCACTATGTCAATAATAGATGATTATATATATTTGAGACTCAAAGGTAGAACAAATATGACTCTAACTGAATTATAATCATCATATTTCAGATTACTGCAGCCAGTGATACAAGTAGATAGGGCACAAAATTAATGAGAATACAAATAATTTTATGAAACTATAACCACTAAACATCTGTCCACTATGGCCAAGTGAGAATTCAATTGATATATCTCCCTAAAAGGCATAAAATTAAAGATAATAAAATCATCATAATCAGTAAATGCGAGAATTGACATTATCTTATGACATAGTGGTAAATATCATCAAATATAATAACGAAAATGGGATCAATAACTGGAGACACCGTAATCCCAATACATCTTAGCATCTTTTCTTGCACTAGGACACGTTTTTTCTTTTTCCCCTTTCTTTATTAACTTTCACTTTCTCCCTCTGCCACTCTAGCCGATCCAACCACCCCTTTAAATTTTTTATTTTATAAAAAAAATTTAGGACGTCAACACCAAACACAAATACCAATATTACCCACAGGGACACTTACCTATAATCACGTCACAATTTCCCCTTAAAAATATGTTTAAATCACTGAATCATATAAAGCCTATTATAAGACACAAATCTGTGAAATATTATAATTTCTTTCACTCACATTTTAGTGCACATTAGAGCATATTCTATGCACTATTTTTTACTTATGTATATTAGTTCTAGTTATTCATTATGACTATTTCTTAAGGTCCCATCTAAGCATAATAATAGCATCTTTAGGGTCCATCAATAGTATAACAAATAAGAAACACATGGTATACAGTGTCTAACTGTCACTGTTTCAACTTCTTTTACTTTTTTATTTAAAGTAAAGATTACCACAATAAAATTTGCATTCTGCTAATGACTTCTTCTTTAAGTAACAAATAATAATACTTTTCAGTTTATAAAAGTAATCATGAAGTTAATACATTGAGTTCCTTCAAATAAAACACATAACAATATTGTGGTAAATTAATAGAGCAATATATCCAACATGGTAATCCGGTCTAAATCAAGGCTAAAGTTAACGTTTAAACGTCAATTATAGACGTAAATAATTTCTGGCACCAGTAAAACTCAGTGTCACAATCAAGCCTCGCATAAAACTACATTACCCAGAAGGCTTGCGACTAAATGATGATCATCCCACCTGCACAGCTACTTTCCATTGGATGGAGCTAACTACCAATCGGGTTTAAAAGACGTATGCAGACAGTGCAATCGCGATAACCCTTTGAAAAAGCCGTGTTAGACGGCGAAACATGTTAGGGATTTAGGGAAATGGTGAGGAGTCATTGTGAACTCCTGTATTTTTAGATGCTAACCATTAGTAATGCTAAATGTAAATTTGTTATTGAATTGAGGCAATATACTCGAGTCTCTATTTAACTTAAAACGAAAACAAGGGAGGTCAGTTGTATTTAAGACTCATATGGGATCAATATAGTACTGGCTACAAGATAGAAATGGCTACTTTTTAAATTACAGCTATTGCTTGTGTGTAAGATAGTATTAACGGCTAAACAATTTAAATTTAAAAAGCGCCAAAAGAAAATAAGGGTAACACTGGTCTTTACCAGTAAGCCCACAACGAGCAACAAAACCGGCTGTATACCGTTACTACAATAATGCTTTCTATCCACGTACTGGTGGGAGATATTGTATAATAAAAAACTGATTCTATACCGTGATAAGAACTATGCTTACTAATAGAATGGTGGTGGGTGATATTTGAAAATAATAAAACGGACTCTATATCGCTATAATAATAACGCTTATTAACAGAATAGCGGGGGGAGTTACTCCATAAGAGAGCAATACTATGACATGAAAATGTACAAACACTATTAAATCTCAATCATTTAAAACCCAAATACTAGACACTAACAGAGTACAAGTGGGTGTTGTTTTCTAAGAATACCAATACTGTGACTTTAACAAACGTATAAAAAATCAAGTCTAAGATATTTCTCCTAAAGCTAAGAGATAGCTAACATAATATCAGAAAAATAGAGGACATTAGAAGCGGTTTACTACATGTTAACAAACTATACAACTCTAACTGAAAAGTTGCAGGTAGTTTTTTCAGCAATTAAATTGTATTTACACGAGCACATTCAGAAATGATAAAATGTAACAAAATTTGTAACACATATTGCTGCATCAATTGAGCTATGAACCAAATATCTATTGAACTCTATCGAAATAACTCTAATAACCACATGACATAAGTAAATCTTAGTCACAAATAATTATATGTTTGAAACTATTGTATTTAATGACATAGATATAGAATCTCAATTTGGGAGATCCTGACAACCAATATTGATATAGAGCCAATCTAGTCACAACCAACTACACGTATTAAACTACCTCCACTGGCTAATATCAATTCAGAATCGCAGTTTGTGAGATTCTGACAACCCATACTATTATCTAGCCAATGAAATCAACTACGTGTTATCCTGCTAGCCCTGTTTGAATAAGCAGGTCAGTAATACAATACACACCCGAACTCTGGTATCTACGTTGAATGATAAACTACACCTATAGGTGGCATAATACACAAGCAGACTCACAATATAGGATTTATAACCTATTCCATTCAACCCAACCCCACTATACATGGTATCTATCAGACAAGTTCTGAGTGAACACACTTAAGTGTCAACCCCAACCCTAAGGAGTCAATTTTGCTTAACCACTTTATAGTTACAATACTACTCCAAACGGTTCTAATTATCAAGTAAGGATATTAAATCCCTAGAGAGTTTATATCCAAAATATCTCCAGTCAGCTGCTGTCAGTACTGACACATAAGATAGGGGCCACATAGGTACTACATACTAAGTACTGATCCGGACTTCATTTATAAGTATATTTAACCCCCTGTCGATTGTACCCATATTACACAACCCCCCCACAGAGAATAACCCAAATAGAGACTCTTACCCTAGTATTATTAGCCCACTCTATTACTTTACATAATCTTACTTAGCACACATTTTGGTTAAGTGTTTTTAATTGATTTTTTGTTTTCCGCAAATTTTAGCACTGTGAATTAATAAATGTTAAGTTTTAAATTAGTTAGATTTAGTATAATAGGGAACTAGTGTTGTCTTTACTAACATTTCACCACTTTATTCACCACTTTGACCCTTATGATTAAAAAAGCATAAAATTACAAGCTCTCGAGTGCTACAAGTGTACTCCTTTCTGTGGTTATCTCTTTAACCACATCCAGCCTCCATAATTTTTTGTTCAGACCCTGGACAGCACTTGTTTATTGATGGGTGAATTTATCCACAAATCAGCAAGAACAACCCAGGTTGTTCATCAAAAATGGTCTGCCTTCTAAACTTACATTCTTGCTTTTCAAATAAAGATACCAAGAGAATGAAGGAAATGTAATAATATGAGTAAATTAGAAAGTTGCTTAAAATTGCATGCTTTATCTGAATCGCAAAAGAAAAAATTTGGGTTTAGTGTCCCTTTAAATAGTGAATAATAATGATGCTCAAATATAAATATGGCTATATGATTAATTACATCAGACTGCTACTTACAGACTGTATATATGATATAAAATAGCAGGAAATATATATATATATAAAAATATATACATATTTGGTTTTGAAAATGCACGATCAGTTATATTAGATGGGCCATATACTGAACAAATAGTTTATTAAAATTGGGAAATTATGGATGTATTGAATGAACATTTCTATAAAAATATATATATTTTGAAGCAGTTAATATCTTTGACAAATAAAACTGCATTCCAGTGTCTGTTGCCCCCAGTGTTCAATACGAGAATTGCGGCCAAAGATAATTCAATTATGGAGATTGAATTACAAGGGCATTCCCCAGTAACCTATGAGAGGTGAGCTCAGACTCAAAGGGTGTAATCAGAGATTTCCTTGGGTGATTACAAATGAAGGTGGGAGTTTATTGAGATATATAACTTCTTACACAGGAGATGAAATGGGGTTAATGTTGCTTACTTTGCCTTGCTGACTGACCTGGTGCCTTGGATATATACATTCTTTGCAAGATAACCGTTTGGGAAACACTTTTTATACATGAAAGATCAAACAAAATTGGGCCTACTATTCACCTGCAGATTTGTGCAATACCTCTCTTCATATGACAGTGAAAATAATTCTGATTGAGGACTGAGCTCTTAAATATTGGTATCTGGTATAGTATTGCGGTCTAATACTTTTAAAAGTTTATAGCAAAGATATTCCTTATAGCCATAGTTTTATTGAAGCTATATTTAAAGTTGTAATTTATAGTTATAATTCATATTTTATAAACCTGTGTAGTCTATAAATAATCATATCTAGCATTAAGCAATTTACTATTAAGAGGGAAGAATTTTTGTATTTTGAAGTCATAAATTAATTTGAAGCTACTGTGATATATTTTAATATTGTGGTTAAATCTCTGGTGGTCTGTAACTAAGCATTGTTAAGTTAGTAATCCATATTTTGGCATTGGACTAGTATTGCTGACTAATTAATTACAAATTGTTCTTGTAAAGTTTAATGGTAATATTTGATGTTTAATTCATTTTAAGTTAAGGTAAATTCATAGATAATATTGTTTCCATATACAGAACAGTAAATAATCTAAATATCCCTATAGCTTGCTTTATTTAGAATATTGTAACAACTTGACATATATATTTGGTCATAATCAATACTATTTTCTGCATAAATATAATCAGTGTGTATATAAATATTAACTTAGAAATTAATTTATTTTGAGACTAAATATTAATTTTTATAATAATTTTATCGTCATAATTTCTAGATATCCCAATAGCATTTTGGAATACACTAAAGAGATTTTACATCTTACTGGAGTGTATTGACAAGATTCTGCTATATTAATTAGAGATATTGCTGACGATAATTTTATGATTGATAATTAATATTCATTATTCCATCAATCAAAAATATTGTTACGTAAATATATAACAGGGGGTAGATTTATTATGTGTCGAGCAGACATGATTCGATGTAGCGAATCATGTCTGCTCAACCTCACTACACTGTCGGCATTTGACATTGCACAAGCATTTCTGGTTAAATGCTTGTGCAATGTCGCCCCCTGCACATTCGCGGCCAATCGACCACTAGCAGGGGTTTCAATCATCCCGACTGCTGCTTCTTAATTTCTGTTTCTGGCGAGCCGGAAATTTCACATGGAGAAAGCAGAATCCGCTGCTTATTAAACCTCCCCCTATTTATGTCTGAATCAGAATTTTAATTTTTTTTATGTAATATAATAACATAGTAGAAGAGGTTAAGAAAAAGGCAAAAGTCCATCAGGTTTAACCTATACTGATAGATCCAACCTGATTTACTATAAGAAACTACCAATTAAACTTACATTAATACAATTAGAAGCTAGAATAACTGTTATGTTGTGAAAATGAAAGATCACTTTTATTATTACAACAAATAACCATAATAAAGGCACTGAGTGCCCTGACTAAGCCCCGAGTTATTGGCAAATACATAAATGCATCAAACATGCTAATTTGGGGGAGCCCCCTACTCCCCACAAACAAATTTTAGTGCCCAAATTATTGGGCCATCCCAGGTGCCCATGTAGCAGCTGGGAGATTAAGTTTTGCCTCTAAGGATTACAGGTCTTCCCCCACACTTGCTTTCTGTGCACCCCTTGGCTCCAACCTTGCACCCTTACCAGTCTCTCATTAACGGTCCTGAGGGCCAACTATTGATACCCAGTAATACAGTCCTAACCGTTAGGAACGCTTGCTGTTTGGTGGCAAAATTGATTTTAACTTTGCTCTATCTATCATAAGACCAACTTGTCCACTAACTTGGTAATGGACTCCTTGCCTTTCTGTGACCGTGCCAACGTATAAACAATTAAACTTTCATGTCATTGCGCTACTAAGGTGTTAGAGGGTGGGTAAAAACAAAGTTAAAATCTGGATTCCAAGGTATAAATGAATTTACCCTTTTTCTAACCTCTTCTCCTACTTGAGATCCTGCACTACCTACTTCCCCTCCACACCTGGGAGGTGTTAGCCGAAACTGGTGGGGGTAGGAGGGGAGGAAGTGAGTATAGGGAGTCATGTACACCCCTCACAGATCTCATCCCTTATTACATTCCCTTAACATTTGTTCTGCCCATTAAATTAAATTTTTCTGGGAAGATATGTTATAGTTTTATAGCTTCAGACCTCTTCATATACCTGCCATATATGCTAATCCAATATAAATAGCAGTTCAGGGGTTAGTTGTTGTTTTTTTTTTTTACGTAAGCAGATAGGGTTATAGACTTTTGATTTGAACATAACCAAACAAATACTCCATGTAGTTCTAAACATTGAGGTTTGTTCAGAAAATTGACAAGAAACCATTGAATTAGCTTACAGGTCAAAGTAACACTCTTTATTAGGGTAAGTTAATTCTTTATTAGGGTGAGTTAAGGATACACAAGTTTAACGGACATACCATTGTGATAGCACATATATACAGACAATTCTGGAAGTAAAAGAACAGCAGGGCTGGGACACAGCAAAATCAGGGACTGAGCCAAGGCAGTGGCAAGAGGTTCATACCAGTGTGAGCCCTGTTACACACTACAGGATGACAATGGCCCGCAGAAAATGGCCAGCTGGGCAGTGTAGGTAATAATAAGCAGGACAGTGTGCGAACGTATTAGCTAGCATGACATGACACTGAGCAGACAGGCAGAACAAGCAATACAGAATAGCTAGGAGCGAGTAGATATGGGTATCAGAGGAATTCCTTTATGCTGGGCTGCAAGCCAACTTTTTCGCTGTCAAACTACAAAGCACAAATATGCACCCCTAGGAAGAGCATACACCACTGGCATCTCAGTGTCCCTGCAGGGACCCGAGACTCCAACAACCCACTTTCCTAGTCCAAAACAGAGAGGTAAAACAGTAAATGACACATTGTAAAAATGTTATCTTTTTTCCTATCACTTAATGATGATAATATGTTAATAGCATATATATAGCAATAAAGCAAAATGCAGCAATAGCTTTAAAACAAAAATAGATTTTTTTTGGAGCCATAACCTCAAATGATGGTACTATTACCCCTGTAAATTGGTTTATTTTCAACTTTAAAATATAATGCTCAGTCTATAATCATTATGTTTATATTTATTGTTAAAATATTGTACTTCTGTTTTCAAATAATATTCCAAATGTAATCTTAAACAAGGATGCAATATAATATTTTTTATTGTTAACCTAATTTTCAGGGCATATGCCTAAAGCATTATGGTTTTTTACCCAATTAGGTACACATTAAATGCTCTATTTGTAAGAACACAGCATGTCTACAAATGTAGTGTTTTGAATTAGCCCATGAAAAACACAATTAAAATGTCAAAGAACGAACAAAATGTCAAAACACAAGCAGCCTTGCTCTGCATGATTTTTTTGTTGTTTTCAACAAATACAGAACAGAAATATACACAGTAAATCAAGATAAAACGATTAGCTGCTGTGAATATCTACTGGAATTAGGAATCATGGTGAAAACATTCCAAATGTTCATGTATCGCTCTTTGAACATAAGCTCTATATTTGGGTAGGTTTGGATAGGTTTCTATTTATACAGTTCTTGGAGAGTCACAGGAAGACTGAAGAAATATATATTGGGATGTCAATTAGATTTCAGAAGTGCACTAAGTGTCAGCAAGCAAAAAGGTAGTGACCCACTGAATTTGCTGGTTTGTTATGTCTTATGTTCTGGAACAAAAAACAAAAACCAGATTCAAATAATCAATTTTTTTTTCTTGCCCAGGGAAGCAGTTATCACCTCACTGAGTATGTAGAACACAAACTGGGATAATAGTTTGTGTTTAATAACTAAGATTATGAGTTCAAAATATAAAAACTGACGGTGTTTTGACATTTTACTAAAATTTGCCACAGCCTAATGTAAAACATTTTATTTGTAGGCTTGCTGAGTGCTTATAAATAAAGCATTTCATTTTCTCCTAATTGGGAATGGCAAGTGTTCAACAGGAATTGTTCGTCACACACTTAAAGACTCACAACATCTACAAAGACAAATAGGGCAAGCACAGCAGATCACCTGTACATATGATGAAAGTACTCACTAGTTGAAGACTGCAAGCTGGGACAATGCAAATATAAAGTGGAATGAATCAACAAGGGAAGGAAACATATACTTATTTGATCTGTTCAACAAGGGGACTTTCAGATATAAAAGTCAGGTCTCTTTCTACAACACTGTGGCTACATATTAACGTGTGTGAAAAGAATAAAGAGGAATGGGCAAAAAAACACAGAGATTAAAGGGACAGTAAAGTCCAAAATAAACTTTCATGATTCAAAAAGGGCATGTGATTTTAAACAACTTTCCAATTTACTTTTATCACCAATTTTGCTTTGTTCTCTTGGTATTCTTAGTTGAAAGCTAAATCTAGGTAGGTTCATATGCTAATTTCTTAGAACTTGATGGCCACCTCTTATATGAAGGCATTTTGACAGTTTTTCACCACTAGAGGGTGTTAGTTCATGTGTGTCATACATGTGAAGTTACCTAGGAGTAAGCACTGATTGGCTAAAATGCAAGTCTGTCAATAAAACTGAAATAAGGGGGCAGTTTGCAGAGGCTTAGATACAAAGGGTATTATTATAACTGTATTTGTTATGCAAAACTGGGGAATGGGTAATAAAGGGATTATCTATCTTTTTAAACAATAACAATTCTGGTGTTGACTGTCCCTTTAACTCATTGTCCATTAAAGGGACAGTCAACACCAGAAATTTTGTTGTTTAAAAAGATAGATAATCCCTTTACTACCCATTCCCCAGTTTTTCATAACCAACACTGTTATATTAATATACTGTTTACCTCTGTGATTAACTTGTATCTAAGCATCTTCTGACAGCCCCCTGATCACATGACATTTTATTTATTATCTATTGACTTTCATTTTAGCCAATTAGTGCAGTGTCTGCCACAAGCCATGAGCGTGATCACAATGTTATCTATATGGCTCACATGAACTAGCTCTTCCCTGTTGTGAAAAGCAAATAAAAAAGCATGTGATAAGAGGCGGCCTTCAAGGGCTTAGAAATCATCACATGAGCCTTCCTAGGTTTAGCTTTCAACTAAGAATACCAAGAGAACAAAGAAAATTTGGTGATAAAAGTAAAATGGAAAGTTGTTTAAAATTGCATGCCCTATTTGAAACATGAAAGATTTTTTTGGACTGTTTCTTTAAAGGGACATAAAACTGCTTAATTCAATTACAGTAGTATGGCTTCTATTCACCATGGTCTTGTTTTTCCTCCTGTATCTGCAGCTCCCTTTGAAGCTGTTCTCTTTATTTAACCCATTACAGAAGCCAGATGGTAAAGTTCTGCATCCAGAGGCGTAACAAGAAACCACAGGGCCCAGGTGCAAGAATCCCCCCACCCCATCTTCTTTTTTTTTTACATTTAACACAGGAAAAAAATGTGAATCAGATTACATGTCTGCAAAAGGAGTTACCCTGTGCCCACAGTCTGTGAGATGGTCTGACCCCCTATTACTTTATATAGTGACACTGTTTAACCCAAAAATACAGTGAGTTAGTGACACAGTCTGTAATCTGCCGGTGAGATGGCTGGCCTGACCCTACCCGCCCCAGTACTTTATAAAGTGACCACAGTAGTCTGTGACATAGTCCAGCCCCTCCGTATTGTATATAGTGGTACTTTATAGTGACACGGTTTACTCCCTCCCCCCATGATGTAGTAACAAGCTATGTCATTTGTTATTTCCACAAACATACACACACACATACATGCATAAATACACACACAGTCACATACATACATACACACACACATACATGCATAAATACACACACAGTCACATACATACATACACACACACATACATACATAAATACACACACAGTCACATACATACATACACACACACATACATGCATAAATACACACACAGTCACATACACACATACATACATAAATACACACACAGTCACATACATACATAAATACACACACAGTCACACATACACACACACACACATAAACACCAATGGGTAAGACAGAAACACTAACCCTTGTAGTCAGAGACACTAGTGAAGCATCATGTCACACTCACATGATATCAGTGCAGGCAGTGGCAGGTCAACCCCCTGTAGTTTCGCCCCTGTCTGCATCCTTATACCAGGCGCGGCCATCTAGTAATGAGCATATTGTTGCATCCTGTGACAGAAGCAGTGTGCTTTCGCAGATCAGTGGTGTTACATCCTGACACTTCACTAGGGATGGGGGAATGTGTCTAAAGAAATTTGAATGGTATAACAAATATTCCTTTACACAATCGAATATTGATAAGAACGAAAATTCTTTAAAGTTCGAAAATCTAATGCTATTTTCGATTTTCAAATGTTGTTTTTGAATTCGAATGTTATTTTTGAATTTGAATCTTATTTTTGAACATGGAATGTTGCTTTCAAATTTGAATGTTGCTTTTGAATGTTCATAATAGTTCAAATATACCCATTCGAAATGTATTTGCATTATTTCAAATTAGCTTTTTTATATTTGATTTTAAATTTGAATATTCAAACGAATATTACCAAATATTAATTTAAAAAAATCGAATAGTAATATTCAAAATTAGAATGTTAGAATGTTTGATAAACATTCAAAATTCAAATGGACAAATGTATAAAAATTTGTTTTAAATTTCAAATGCTCTGAAATATTTGCCCACCCCTACAGTGCACTTTGGATTAGCTTGCACAATAGAAAGTGAATGTTACATATTTGCAGTTAATTTGCACAGTTTAAAATTTCTATACTATAATCACGTTTGTAACGCGTCCGTCGGTGTCGCCAATTGTGCACGCATCCTCAAAGGAATATTGGCAGCACGAGGCAACCAACAGAATGTTGGTTGCGTGCGCAGCCAAAAGAATTCCGAAAATGGAATATAAAAACCCCACAAAAAACTATGTAAAGAAGCAGTGTATTATAGAACAATTTGACACAGACATGAATATAGAACAAGACATAGTTCGTTTTTTAAGAAATGGGCCCCATTCATTAAAACACTCCCCCCCCCCCACCCCGGGAAATAGATCATCAGAAATTGTACTGCTAGGAGCCTGGTAATTTCTGCGCTTGTGATCTCTGGCAGTAGATAATATAGGATATATCAGGATAGGCGCGGTGGCTGGAGGGGATAGATGGATAGGTAGGTGAGGGGAGCTTATTCTTTACCCCCCCCCTTTTTTTTTCTTTTGTGAGGGGAGGGAGGAGTAGTAGATAATCCCAACAATTGCACGTCGGTTCCAATAATAAAACAATGCAGCCAGTTAATTGCATGTTTATTGATACCTATTTTCTGGACCTAGAGCCTTCCTTTTGGCCAAATAACTTTTTGTTCTGTATTATAGCCTAGGTGGGCTCATTTCATTTCTATGTTTGTATAATACTTTTGGAACAAAAACGATTCTTTTTTTTTTTATATGTGTCTAAAACACCCCGTGAGGTGAACAGAATGTGTTATAATGAGATGTTTATTTTTTACTAAATTGTTGGTATATAAATAAAAATATTAAACAATAAAAAAAATCAAAAAAATCCTATCACTAATAAAACTAAACTACCCATTGCCCCTAAAGGGGCATTTGTATGGGCAGTGTCCTTAAAAAGGGCATTCAGCTCTTTTTTCACTGCACCTTAAAAGGGCATTCAGCTCTTTTGCAATTTGCCCAAAAAAAACCCTAATTTAAAAAAACAAACCCCCCCAAAAATGTTTTTAAAAAACCTAACACTAAAGCCCCAAATAGGTACTCAAGGTTTCAGAAGTCTGGCTGAGAAGGTCTTCTTCCAGGCGGGTCCATCATCTTCATCCACAGCGAAGGCGGCATGGAGCGGAGGTCCGGAGCGGTCTTCTCAGAAGTGGCGATCCTCAACGGCAGTCATCTGCGGCGATGGCACTCCTCTGCGTGTGGAGGCCCTCGGCAACGTCGTGGAGGTTCCTCTTCATGCGGTCGTCCGCTGCATACTGAAGATTGAATACAAGGTACCCCATGTTTATTGGGGTACCTTGAATTCCTATTGGCTGAAATTTTCAAAATCAGCCAATAGGATGAAAGCTACTGAAATCTTATTGGCTGATTTGAACAGCCAATAGGATTTAAGTAGCTCTAATCCTATTGGCTGTTTTGAGAAATTTAGCAGCCAATAGGATGAGAGCTACTGAAATCTTATTGGCTGAGTTGAACTGCCAATAGGATTTTAGTAGCTCTAATCCTATTGGCTGTTTTGAAAAATTCAGCCAATAGGAATGCAAGGTACCCCAAATTGATTGCATTTAATATTTAGTATACCATGGACATCGGATGAAGAGGAGCCTCCATGCTGCCGAGGACCGCCAACTCTGCCACAGATGACCACCGCCAAGGATCGCCACATCTGGGAAGACTGCCCTGGACCTCTGATCCGCGCTGCCTTTGCTGTGGATGAAGATGATAGACCCGCCTGGAAGAAGACCTTCTCCGCCGGACTTCTGAAACCATGAGTACCTATTTGGGGCTTTAGTGTTATTATTTTTTTTTATTATTTTTTTTTTTCTAGATTAGGTTTTTTTGGGGGCAAATTGCAAAAGAGCTGAATGCCCATACAAATGCCAATACAAATGCCCCTTTAGGGGCAATAGCTAGTTTAGGTTTATTAGTGTTAGTTTTTTCTATTTTGGGGGGTTTGCTGGTTGGGGGGTTTTACTGTTAGGGGGGACTTTGTTTATTTTTAATCTAAAAGAGCTGATTTCTTTAGGACAATGCCCTACAAAAAGCCCTTTTAAGGGCTATTGGTAGTTTAGTATTAGATTAGGGGGTGTTTTTATTTGGGGGGGATTTTTTTATTTTTATAAGGGTATTAGTTTAGGTTTAATTTTATTAATTTTGATAGCTTTGTTTATTTTTTTCTGTATTTTTACTTTTTTATTTTTTGTAGCTTGGGGGTTTCATTTTTAACACACAGACTGCCCTCTGGGTAGGCTTATCAACTAGTAACAAACAAACAAAAAAACACTGCAAAAACATGCAAAACTCCAGCTGTGCATGCTAAACTGAAGTTCATGATACCTCTTGTCAACATGATAAAAATATCACTGATCTGTGAATGATCTTCTGTGACAGGATGCAAGAATTTTCAAATTCCAAGATGGCAGCGCCTAGTCTGAAGATTCAGAGCTTAAAGGGACATAAAACCCAAAAAGGTTATTTCATGATTCCTCTAGAGCATACAATTTTAAACAACTTTGCAATTAACTTCTTTTATCAACTTTGCTTCATTATATTAGTATCATTTGTTGAAGAAGTAGCATTGCATTCATAGGTGCTAGCTAAACACATCATGTTAGCCAATTCACAAGGGGCATATATGTGCAATCACCAATCAGCAGCTAGCTCTCAGTAGTGCATTGTTGCTCCTGAGACTACCTAGGGAGACTACCTAGGTATACTTTTTATCAAAGGATATGAAGAAAGCAAAGCAAAATAGACAAAAGAAGTAAATTGGAAAGTTGTTTAAAATTACATGGTCTATCAGAATCTTGCATGAAACAATTTGGCATTTATGTCCCTTTAAGAAAATAAGAGAATGACTTTGAAAATAAATGTAGGCACAGTAGTTGTGCCCAGCAGGTTAAAGTTTATTTAAAGGAAAATTGCACTAAAAAAACCTAGCAAAGAGCAGCATTTTGCCTAATTTTTTTTTTAAAGTTGTTTAAATGTAATTTAAAGTAATTCAGCAGTACTCTATATTAATGTTCATTGGTTGGTAGGTGCAACTCCCACAGTTCTGATACAATACAAGCAGACATCTGTGGGAGCTTAGACACTAATTATTTGGGACAGCATAATGTATATAAAAGTTAAAGTAATACATTTATAAATGTGGTATTTGATCTTCTTTGTTTCATATAAAAAAAGGTTACTTTGCTTTAAGAAAAACAAATTTAAAGTGAAGGTTAAGTTTACATGTGTTCAAGACATTAATGCATCATTGGCTAATATAATAAGCTGTTCGCTAAATTTATTCCATGTTATATCACATATTTAATTTTTTTTTTTATTATACTAAGCTGCCTACTGTTAGCGTCTAAACTCCACCCCACCTCAGCTTCTGGATTTTGGATGCTGTTACGTATAGAGCGGTCCCACCCGCTCTATGTGCATCTCCAAAGCTCGTACACAACGAGCGTAAGCATTGCACATGCGCAAACCTCAGATGTCTATCACCAATGCGCATGCGACACTCCTCAATCACAAACAACAATGCGCATGCGTTAATCGCCGTTTGCAACATAGCGCTGAAGGAACAACTATACAGTGTTCATTCAGTGCTATGTTGTGCGATTGAGAGATTAGCAGTTTTTGTTTAAGACCGGACACGTTGGTAACAATATTTAGTGTAGGTGGTCCTATTTAAAGCTACTATGCATGCGCGAACGGGAGCGCACGCTGGAGTACAAAATGTAGAATAGGACAGTAGCGCATGCGCTTTTGGAATAGTAGACGGGTGACGTAGATCCACGGCCGCCTAACGGCCAGAAATTCAATTGGTACTTTTAAGAACGTGATCAAGAGGGAAAAAAAAAAAAAAAAAACGGGTTGATTGTTATCATCTTAAAATAGAGATTTTATACGGCGATAACTTTATTTCAAAGATGATTTCATACAGGTTGATGAATGAAACTCATATTTATTTGTGTATTTTAAAAAAAGAAACAAATCCTTTTCAATTGATATAGATGCATGAACAAGATGTATTCATTGTTGTTTTCCTAAAAATAAAGATATAAAATATTGAATAAATTAGCACATGACAAGACCACATAATACAAATCATGTTAGTATGTAACCTGTCCCTTTAAACAGCTTGATTATCGTCATCTCATAAGCCTGTTGAAGTATTGACCCCTTCCAATGTGCTACTGTGAAGATTACTTGTGATACAGGGTGATGGATGTGGAACAAACAGCCATTTAACGTTGCCAAGAATGGTCTCAGTAGACACAACTCATCACTCAACAGAAGATCTCATTGTGTTTCATTCCTTTCTTATGAAAACAATAAACTTCAGCTGCAGCAGCAACAGGAATACCAATAATGAAGGCAATGACTAATATAAAATTACTGCATGGTCACATTACCATACCTACCAACTGCCCCAGATCTTGCAGGATTGTCATGGGATGGGAGTTCTACCTACTGTTCCTTTCGCAGGTTCCCCTGCAAGGTAAATGCCCAGGTTTCCAGGGACTACTCTGGCCCTTCCCACAACACACCCCAACTTTCCCCACCTATGGCAAGCCCACTGTGCTTACAACAAACCCATGACCCCTCCCCTTCTGATATGGCTACATCTACATAACACTGGTGGGCCAACTATCAGTTGTCCTCCTCACCTGCATGTCTCAAAAAGTGCTGCTCAGTTGTGTATATATATATATATATATATATATATATATATATATATATATAATTATAAAGCTTTCAACAGATGATTTATGGCAGGACTGTTAAAGCTATGGTTGTGGGCCAGCCAAGAGATTTTTTATGTGGCCCTAAGTAATTTAAAGAATTTGAAGAAACCACGTAATATTGTTGTTTCTTGTTGCCCTAAGTAATTTATCATAGAAAAAGCTATTTTTTTCAAAAAAATTGGTAAATTTGGGTGGTAAACACAAGAAAATGAAATTAATTTATAGTAAATAATTTCTTTTTTTAACTAAAAATCTGATTATAATCTAATATTGTTCTATGTTGCATAAATGTGTGTATAATGTTATGCAGCCCCAGTCATTCCCTCCATTAGTGAACCACCCACAATAAAAAAAAAATCTGGGAACCTCTGATTAATGGTAAACCACCTGGAGATTACGTATATGTACACACATATATAGAAATACACACAAACACAACACAAAGAAAGTCTGGCACTTTCTCGCAAGGATAACACAGGCCTTATGTAATTTCCATCTGTACAGCTGTCTGAGAGTATCCAGGGCTGTGAGTTTTACAGTGACAAGGGATATGTAACTAGTCCAGTTTGAGAGTGCAGCCAATTTCCATGTTTTGTATGTGTCTAGGGAAATTACATAAGGCCTGTGCTACCCTTGTTTGAATCTGTTTGATTGAAAGCATGCATTGTGTGGTTGTGGGTAGGGACCCAGGGAGGAAGAGACCATAGCATTGTCGTGGGCTTAAACTGTTTGGCCAAATGCTTTAACTAACTCTTCCACCTGCAACAACAAAACAAAAAAGACCCCACAAATTTATAGGGTTGCCAGCTGTCTTCTACAAAATCTGGAAATCTGTTGATGACCGGGCACAATTTATAGGGGGAATCACACAATGCCTCCCCCAAAAGCTCTAACTTAGCGCCCACTCTTTAACCCTCCCACCATGTACATCTATCACAATTGAGAAATCAATTCACCCCTTGGCTGCCAGTTACATCTGTAAACAGAAGTGATTTGACCCCGCTGACTGCCTCACTTCTTTCTGCTCCATATCTGTAATGTGTTGAGGCATAGGGCGCCTTTTGCATTTAGCTAACACACAAGGACTTTTTTTTTTTTTTTTAAAACAACCCTTTACATTTAAGTGTCCAGTATTTTTGTGAAGACTTTACTGGACAGCCAGCTGAAATACTCTACTATACACTTGAAAACTGGGCACTTGGCAACCCTAATAAAGTATTCCAAAAATGAAAGAAGTATTTGAAAAGGTGGGCTTACAATTATGTAAAGCTCATAAAGCTCCCCAAAGTAGCTTAACACTGTAAAATCAAGTGTTTTTTTGTATTACACTTATAACAATATGTCTGTATAATATAATAAAAACTAAATAGGTGCACACAATATTATCCTGTATAACTATATAATACAAACGGTCATAAAACAAATAGCATTAACATATTCCTGTTGTTATCATAAGAGTCAAAACGTAAGCTTTTACTTTAGCAGCGGTATCCCAACTTCATATGTTGTAAAAGCTGAAAGAGATCGGAAAACTCCAATCAAACTGGATAGATGCAAATTCAGAAAAGCAATTCTCTGTACTCACACTTTAAAATGTGACGTCTGGCACTTCAAAAAGGAACCTCTCAATAGTAGGTTCTTTTTACTTGGGGGATATTTATCAAAGCTTTAACTGATAATACACTTGAATCTCGCATCAAATTTGTCTCGAGATTGACCCGCCGTAGTTAACAAAGCGTCAAGATTTTCAAATGTTGAAATGTGTGATGTAATAGACGCTCCCGTGATCTCAATACGACGATGATCGATGCTTGCGTCATTCTAGATGTTTTGAATTCCCATTCGACTCTATTTGACCCTTTTCCCAATTTATCAAACATTCAACAGGTACGCTTGTGTCTATTCCGACGCAGCATCGTTCAAAACGGCCACCCTTGAGGCTGCGGATGCCATAGAAATCAATGGAAGTCTGAAAACACAGAAAGGTTATGTTCAATGCTGCAAGACGATGGAGCATATTAGATAATAAAAGTAAATTAGAAACTTAAAATTCTATACTCTTTCTAAATCAAACAATATTATTGCTCCAAATGTGATTTAAAGTATTGCTTCAATTTTGATGCACTAGTAAATATAGGGATAACAATGAAATACATTACTACTTATGGATTATGTTACATCTTTGTCTATCATTACAAAGCAAGGGGACAATATTATTGCTCCAAACTTGGTGTATTAGTAGATATAGAGATAAAAATGAAATAAATATGTAACGGATACCCCAGCTACCCCGACAGGGTAGCTCCGCCAAACGGGTCCTGCTTCCTCCCTGCCAACTGCAGCTATGTAGCTGGCAAGTGACCACAGCCTGTAGCCACCCCTGATGCCCGACAGCACCAGTACTCAGTGTCCCACCCTGTGGCAGACTCCAGCTACCCCGACTTGGTAGCTCTGCCAGAGGGTCCTTCCTTTGCCTGGAACAGGCTGCTATGTTGCCCAGGAAAGTGATTCTAGCAGGAGCCCACCTAAATGACTAGACAGACTAGCATTCAGGTGAAATAAGAACTGACTTTATTGAAACAAACACACATCTTTTATACACACAAACATCTTGATAAAACAGGGAGACAATGCCACAGTTTTCCCACCATTCCCGCCCCTCCAGACTGACCGGCGCCTCCATAGCAACCATAGTCCCACAGAATCCCAGGACACAGTGGTGACAGTTTTGGGGTGATCCCGGGGGAGCGGCGGCACTTCCAGGGTGTCATTTGAAAGCTCTCGGTCCCCAGATGCCGAAGTCCAAAAAGGGGCATGATTCATTATAGGGGGCCGGAGATACAGCCCATTGAGGTTATGGGGATAGGGGTGTCCAAAACCCATGGTTTCCAAAGCAGCTCCCCTCCGGTAATTCCCCCACCTCTTGTCCTCCCTAGGGGCTACTAATCCCCAAAAGAGCAGAGCTCTGAGGCACATGGTTGCTGGAGCGACCAGGGGTAAATTTAGCGGGTGCCCTGCTGTCCTGTGGCCGACCAGGAGTTCCAGGAGCCCGGACAGCCTGAGAAGGGTTAGGCAGGTGTCCTAGGAGGGTTTTCCAGGTCATAGACCAGCTCTTCTCTAAACAAGTTTGGAACACAAAACCATGCAAACAAAAGCTTCCAGAGATTGTGGTTGCTCTGAGGAGCCCAAAACCACTGAGAAACAACAGGGGTGAGGTTGTAGGGGGTTGGGGGGTAGCCTTAGCTGTCTGGTATCCGTGACAAAATACATAACATAATATAGCTAACTTCCTTTTTTTTTGTTTTTTATTTTTGGATAAATCTATATGCACCATGTTTAAGGCATGTAATACAAGTTCCACTCTACACTTTGCACCAAATTTGACGCAACACCTTTCGCACCAAATATGAAGCAATACTCCGAGACAAATCACACACTAGTGAATTTTCCACCACTTTTGTTTGGGATATGCATAATCACATGATTTATGACATCAGCCAATCAAATTTAAATATACATTTTATACTATCACTAACGAATCAAATTGCTTGATACATGTATCATTGATCACTCATCAGAACATGTAAGTGCCATTTGTAACATTTTGTATTATACTTTGAAAGTATGTATATGTGTAATTAGTATTAAAGATAAACATTGATGCTGACATTAGGACATACAGTGTAATATTGTAGACAATGATTTTAAAAATCAAATGATGTTTGTTTCAATATAATCTTAAAATGATAGCTCAAAGGGATAGCCCACCAAACATAAAACTGTCATGAATCAGATACAGCAGAAATTAAAATCACCTCTTTACTGTCTAACTATATTCAGGGACCGCTGCTCCATAACTTGTCCGCCTGCTCTGAGGCTGCGGACAGAAATCAACCCAATCTAATACAATCAGGATGATTGACACCCCCTGCTAGTGGCCGTGAATCTGCAGGGGGCGGCATTGCACCAGCAGTTCACAAGAACTGCTGGAGCAATGATAAATGCAGACAGCATATGCTGTCGGCATTTATTGATGTACAGCGGACATGATACGCTACATTGTATCATGTCCGCTCGCACTATGTTAAATATGCCCCTCAGTGTTTTTCTTCCTTCTCTTGAATTAAGAAATGTCATCTTATATGCCAGGCCATTTTGTAACACCTGTGTAGGGGTGGTGTTTAAAACTAGACTGCAATCTGGAGGGGTTACACAGGTGTAGAGAGAAAACTGGCCCAGCTCTTAATATATCCATTGTTTGCAAATAAATACATATGATACCCTGATGACATGTTATATTCACAATTATTCCTACTCTACTACTCAGAATAATAATATATTTACACTAAATACATATAGTGGTATAAATAAACACAGATATATGAAAGACAACATTGTTTAGAACACAAAAAAAAAAAAAGGATTTATGGACATGTAAATATGTTTGCAAAAGATTTCTGACATAACACTCATATATATATATATATATATATATATATATATATATATATATATATATATATATATATATATGTGTATATATATATATATATATATATATATATATATATATATATGTATAAGTATGTACAAATTCTAGCATTAATAATCATTTTAAAAAATAAAAAACATGAGATAGGCATATCATGATTTCTATAAATACAAATACACATTAATTTATGTGAAAAATGAAAATATCATATAACAGATTTTGTATAACTAATACATTGAAAATAACTTTCTATGAGATATTATAGTTTGTTCGGGTATACATCTAGCTATTTCTTGGACATTAACAGATGAAAAATAAGATTAGCTTTAGAGAAATGTGCTTGTTCATATACAGTAATGAAATGGTATAAAGTTGGAAAAAACAGAATATCCGCAACATCGATGACTCTTATTTATCAACAGTCCAATGCTAATTGCGCCGTGTTTTACGTGCGTGTTTTTGACTGAATTTTTTTAATGGCATCATATGCAGATCCGTGGCAGCGATGTCTGACGAGTGTATTGACACCAACGAATGCACCGCGATTGACGCTTTGATAAATATCACCTTTGGTCACTGCAATAGGTCAGATCTCCAACATCCGCCAATGTTCCTGCAAACTGAAGTCAAACAATGGATTCTCCCAAGGATCAATCTTAGAGCAATATGTTTCAGTATATTCCTTAATGGTATACTAAACTCATCTTTTTTTTTTCATGAGTCAGATAGAGCATGTAATTTTAAACAACTTTCTAATTTACTCCTATTATTTTTTATCTTCATTCTCTTGGTATCTTCATTTGAAAAAGCAGGAAAGTAAGCTTATGAGCTGGCCCATCTATGGCTCAGCACCTGGGTAGCGCTTCCTGATTGGTGGCTAAATGCAGCCACCAATCAACAAGCACTAGCCCTTGGTGCTGAACCAAAGATGGGCCGGCTCATAAGTTTACATTCCAGTTTTTTTCAAATAAAGAAACAAACAGAATGAAGAAGAAATTATAATAGGAGTAAATTAGAAAGTTGCTTAACATTGCATGCTCTATCTGAACCTTTAAAGCAAAAATTTGGGTTCAGTATCCCTTTAAAGGTAGACTTAGTTCCCAAAAAGAAGAATACAGCTTCGTTTTCCAAAAGTTCATACCTTCATCTTATATTTCATATTATTTTTGTATTATATTATACAGACATAGTGTTATAAGTGTAATTCAAAAACACCTTTTGATTATACAGTGTTAAACTGCTGTGGGGTGCTGTAGGAGCTTTACATATTTGTAAGCGCACTTTTTCAAATACTTCTTTCTTTTTTTGGAATACAGCAGTAAGTGAGATTTGGGAACTCACTTTTGTAAAATAGGTAAATCCATTAGCACAGTCTAATCCAAAAAAAAAAAAAATCCAAAGCAACACTAACAAAGTACCCAATAAATATATTAAAATAAATCATTGAAGTAGCATATTCTCTACCTTTAATCATATAATTAATAGATTAACAGTGTCAATGTTCACAAAAAGGGCATATGTTATGGTAAATGATAATTTGGCAGGTTAATTAATAATGAACTGGATAACCTGTGTAACCTATGAGTGGATGGCCAAAGATACAAACCTCTTGAACTAATTAATTTGAAGTTGAAGAGAATGTTGAGCATATTGAGTCATCGGAAGTAAAATTATATACTTTGTGGTGTGTGCAGTAAGATAATGTATTACTGCTTAGTGAAGCAAAGAGAGGATAAACAGCAGGAGTTGCCATGGTAACACACCACGGCAGGCTTTGGGCCAATGAGAGCACACTAAAGCACACTTAAGTATAAAATAAGCAAAGAATGTTAAAGAAATAAGAAAATGGTCATGTTATAGTTCTGTTAACCCATGCATTATACGGAAAAAAATGTCAAAGAATAAATATCTTTAAACCTAATTAGCTTGTGTTGCACTGACCTTTTCCTCGGTTACGTTATATGACTGCCAAGAAAAAATGAAGGAGAAACCCTTGGGATCTCTCATCATCATCAACTGAACAAAAACATCTGCAGGTGTGTGCCTATAATAATTTCTAGCTGTTGTCCTTATATTTAACTCTCCAGGAGGCAATATATTTAAAAGTTATATGTCATTACATTGCGTATTTGGGTAACCAGAGCAAAAATAAACTTTCATCACTTATAAAATTACATAACAGTAATTTTTGGATGTGTATCAGATATTATTAGTCACTACAGTGCAAAAGATTACTGTGTAGAGGTTCTGAATTCCACAGAATGCACTCCAACTTCTCGAGGGGGGGGTAGTGAAAAAGACTACATTTTTCAGATTTAAAGTAAAGGTTACTCCATCCTTCTTCTAGTCATAAGTGCAACAATGTTGAAATCCAGCTATCGCTGCATTCTAGTGCTGATGTTTTTGCATATGTGCAGAAATTCTCCTTCAAATACTTACAGTGCAACATAGGTTCCAAAATGGTGCCACTCATAATTATAGGGAGTTGAATAAAATGCATTTAGGGCCAGATTACAAGTGGAGTGTTTTTTAACACTCCCCTCAAGCGTTAACTGTGCTAGAAGTAAGCTTTTTGTGTGCATAAGGTTGTACTCAAATTATGAGTTGAAAGTAAACTGTGTTTGCTTGCATGCTAACCCAACTCGCGTGCAAACCTGATCGTATATTCTCATGAGCACTAACCCAACATTAAAATATGACTATTTCACATTCCAATGTTCTTCACATATAATAATGTGTTCCATGTATTCATAAATACATATTTCTATATATAGCCGATGGTATTTTGGTACAAGGGTCACTGTTATTTAAAGGGCCAAAGCCCTGATTACTGGAACTCTCACCTGGAGGACTCAGGTGTGGGAGTCCCTATAAAAACCCAGTTGAACTTTCATTCTGCATTTTCATTCATTATTGCTGTGACGAATACCTTGTGATTTAGCTGCTAAGGGGTTAATTCTCTTTAGCCTGTGAGCTAAAAAAGATTTGTTTTCAAGAAGAATTGTGTCCTATGTTTGTTTGTGTTTTCTTTGAAGTGAAAGGAGCCTCATAAATAGTTTCTAATTCCACCAAATATTATTGTGCATGCATTGAGTCATAAAGCCAGTCAAACTGTCAGCAGAGGGCATGATGCAAAGCAGTGCCTCAGTCACAGAAACAGATAAGGTCAATAAATGGACATTGGTATAATGTATATCTGTGTTTAAAACTGTTATGACATTAAATGAAGGGAAATATAGCAACCATGTCCTATTTTGATATCAAATTGATTCTCCCAATGAAACTAAGAGACTGCCTGCCTGCTTATATGAAAATAGATTTACCTAGCAGAAATTATAATGGGTTCTATAATTTCAGCGTCAAATAAGTGACTGGCACAGGGTTGGATAACCCTGGTTTTCACAAATTGGTGGGCAGCGTTGTAGATATTTTTTTATTAGATTTTAGTGCTCGTGGATTTGCTAGTGTGAAAATCCCGGTACTAAAAATAAATTGTGACTCTCACAATTTCCAAAGGCTAAAACTCAGTGCATTATATAGTCACACATTGCAAACAGTCCCCTTCCCTATTCTCTGTTTTTCTTTTCTGTTTTTACTATGGAGTTATATAAACAACAAACAAAGGAAATGTTGGCACTGTTATACCAGGAGCGAGATATCCCATCCCGTGGAAAGAACAAAGATGGACTAATACAACTTCTTATCGAATATGATAACAGCCAGGCCACACCATTTGAAGCATCAGGAGAAGTGTCTGCAGCTGTGAGTGCGTGCAGATAATTTTTCCACTCTGGAGAAAGATGGCGATATGGATGTATTCCTGCGTAACTTTGAGAAAGTTTGCAGACAGTTCCAGCCGCCAAGGGAGCAGTGGGCCAAGTATCTTACCCCTGGCCTGAAAGGTCCTGCACTGGAGGCTTTTGCTGAACTACCCACAGAATTTGATCAGGACTATGATTCCATCAAAGCTGCACTGCAGAGGAGATATAATCTTACTCCTGAGGTGTATTATTATTATTATCAGGTAGAAATTCTGTTCTCTGCAGAAAGGTTCGTCAGAGAGCTATAGTGCAGCTGTTGGAAACCTGATGACAGCCTTTAAACAGTGCTAAAGGTTGCCACTATGGAGGAGTTGGAAGATCTGATAGTGAAGGAGCAATTTTTGCAGCTGTGCCCAGCAGAAGGTCAAGAATGGGTTTTGGATCGTAAACCCATAACAGCATTGGAAGCTGGTGAGCTGGCTGATTTTTACACAGCCAACAGGTCACCAGGGAATGGGAGAAAATCACTTGCTAAGGGGGATCCACCTGGAAAGGAGCTGCTGCACGACCCCCCTTCACAAAACCTGCTGTGCCTTTGTCTAGTGTGTCTGCTCTCTCTGGGAAAGGAGGGGTGAGTGCTGCACCTGGGCAGGGGGATACCCACAGGTGTTTTGCTTGCAACAAAGTGGGCCACATCAGCTCCACTTGCCCAGAGAAGATTAATTTGGAGCAATCATCTGGAGGGGGTAATCCCTCAGAAGTACCAGCATCTGTTTTGTTTGTTACACATCCAGAGGAAAGCAACCAGGAGAACTTGCAACCTGTGCTCGTTGGAACTAAGGTAACACTTGGGCTTCAGGACACAGGCGCAGCAGTGACTCTTGTGCGTCCAGGACTTGTGAGCTCTAAGGACATTATTCCTGGCAGGACTGTAGCAGTTAAAGGGATTGGGGAAATGAAACTTGCAGTGCCTATGGCACAGGTATATCTTGATTAGGGAGCGAGGAGAGGTTTAAGAAATGTGGGGGTATCTGAAAATATTCCTAATATGTTTTACTGGGTACTGATCTGGGTAGATTGTTATCTCGTTATGTGCCTGACAATGCTACATGTGACCTAGTGACATTAGTTGTAGACCCTTATGTGAAAAGGACTGTGTGTGAAAATGCTCAGAGACATTATGACCAGGATGGAGGACAGAGTGCATGTGTTCAAAGTGCTGTGCCTGAACATGGGGTGTCTGTGCTGAGATGTGAACCTGTAAGAGGAGAGACTGACTGGGGAGAATGACGGATAGGTGGTGTGTGTCTTCCTGTAATTAGACCAGCAGTATCTGCAGAATTAAAGTTAACTGTACAGCGTGAGACTGACGGGGGAGAAAGGTAGATAGACTGTGTGGATCTCTCTGTGCCTGAACAGAGTTTCACTGTACAGGAAGAAACTGTCTGTGAGAGGAGGCAGATGAGTGGTGAGTGTCTTTCTGTGATTGAATCAGTGGATTCTATAGAAGAAGGTGAGATGGACGGGGGAGAGAATGACTGGGTGACTGGGCTGCTGTATGGTGTGTGCCAGTCTGTGCCAGAACCAATTGGGTCCCCTGTGGAAAGACAGGATATATGGGATAAATGGCAGAAGGAAGATGTGTGCTTGTCCGCACCAGTGCCCCAGAATCCAGAGTGTGTGGGGTAGGGGGGTACAGGATACTCTTTGAGGGACCCCCAGAGTAAGTGTGAAGGATTGTGGGTGACAGAGACCCCAGTAACCTCAGATGTGACCTATAAACAGACTGCACAGACTAAGGGAAAGAGACTGACACAGACTGCAGTCACAGGGGGGGGAGCACAGAGAAGTGTATTTACACAGCCCCACAGTGCCATTCAGCAGATACACTGATAGGTGTGCAGAATCAGAGTTCCCAGCAGGCACAGCAGCTAGGTCCCACAGTGGAGAAGAGAGAGGCAATTAGTCAACCTCCTACCAACCCTAACAGAGTGCAGGAGTACATGAACTCTACTCCAGTGGGAGGGCAAGAGCCCTGGGTAGTTAAGCAGCAACTGACAGCACACAATATGTTCAGAGAGCACACAATATGTAGCAAGACCCTAGGCTTCACAGACACCTCTGTAACAGGGGAAGATGTGTTATTCAGGGATAAGATGCCAGCCTTATTGGGGGAGGTACCTGCAAAACCCAGAGATGCCATAGTCCCACAAAAATAGTTGCAGGATTTTACTGTCAGAGTGGGAGTGTATGAGATGGTGCAACATGTTCTTGTACTAACACCCATGAGGCAGAACAAACTACAGGCTGCATGGGAGGGTCCCTGCCATATATTAAATCAGCTGGCAATGGCGTTATCACCGCAAGGGGAAGCCCCCTTTGATACGCATCGGGAGTGGCTTGTAGCCACCCCCTTTTGCGTCTCTTATTGGGGGAGGTGTGACGAATACCTTATGATTTAGCTGCTAAGGGGTTAATTCTCTTTAGCCTGTGAGCTAAAAAAGATTTGTTTTCAAAAAGAATTGTGTCCTATGTTTGTTTGTGTTTTCTTTGAAGTGCCAGGAGCCTCATAAATAGTTTCTAATGCCACCAAATGTTATTGTGTATGCATTGAGTCATATATCCAGTCAAACTGTCAGCAGAGGGCATGATGCAAAACAGTGCCTCAGTCACAGAAACTGATAAGGTCAATAAAAGGACATTGGTATAATGTATATCTGTGTTTAAAACTGTTATGACATTAAATGAAAGGAAATATGGCAACCATGTCCTATTTTGATATCAAATTGATTCTCCCAATGAAACTAAGAGACTGCCTGCCTGCTTATATGAAAATAGATTTACCTAGCAGAAATTATAATGGGTTCTATAATTTCAGGCAAAGACTTAGTTTATTGAAGGTCATAAAAATGCCCAGGGTGGTGTGGTCAGGCAACTTGATCTCTGGAAAATATGTATAAGAATCTTGTGTTTTAACAGTAAAATTGTTCATTCTACATGGGAGGCTGCTACAGCATGAGTGACCGTCTTCTCTTGCCCATCTCCCTGGGGCAGACTTATAAGCTAGGAAAGTATTAGGTCTGTTATTTTATTCATTTTATTTTAACCTAATTGCTTGTGTGTAATTTTATTTGTAACAACTTTTTATTAATGTGCATAATATTTTTGGCATAATAAATAATTCATTTATTAAGCTTTGGCCTTTGTCTAATAATTGAACCACGTTATTGAAAGGACTGGATTATTACAGCTGTATATTTTAGCTTATTTTCTGCTAAATTGTATTCTAAGAGTTAATGTGTAAATCTGGGGTTTCCTTAAGATTTCCCATAACATATAATCATAAGTGGTGGCAGCATAGTTAGTTTAGTGTGGGTGGCATTAAAGGGGAGTTTTGGGCATTTATTTTATGTCTAGTGCAGACTAAAGAGTGTGGTTAACCCTTGCACCCACTGAACTAAATCACAAGCTTGCCTGGCGTGGCTAGATTGGGACATATTAGTGACAGTAGAAGGGGTCTGATAACCCTTTCTGTGTCAAATAAGTGACTGGCATAGGGTTGAATAACCCTGGTCATCTTAATTGCCTATTCAGTGTTTCCCTTTCTGGCTCCTGAGTCCAAGCACCTCTGCTGTGATACCTGTGTATGCTTACCTTGCTCCTGAAGCCAAACATCTCTGCTCTGATACCTGTGTATGCTTACCTTGCTCCTGAAGCCAAGCATCTCTGCTGTGATACCTGTGTATGCTTACCTTGCTTTTGAAGCCAAACATCTCTGCTGAGATACCTGTGTATGCTTACTTTGCTCCTGAAGCCAAGCACCTCTACTGTGATACCTGTGTATGCCTACCTTGCACCTGAAGTCAAGCACCTCTACTGTGATACCTGTGTATGCCTCCCTTGCTCCTGAAGCCAAGCATCTCTGCTGTGATACCTGTGTATGCCTCCCTTGCTCCTGAAGCCAAGCACCTCTGCTGTGATAAATGTGTATGCCTACCTTGCTTCTGAAGCCAAGCACCTCCTGTGTATGCCTACCTTGCTCCTGAAGCCAAGTACCTCTACTGTAATACCTGTGTATGCCTACCTTGCTTCTGAAATCAAGCATCTCTGCTGTAATATTGGTGTCTGTTTACCTTGCCCCTGAATCTAATCACCTTTGCCATGATCCTTGTATTCATCTGTCTGCATCCTGAAAGCCGAACCCTCACCAACAGTAACCGCTGGGTAGTCTGTGCTTGTTGAGAGACTTGTGCCTATTATACTTTGGGTATTCTATCCCCTTTTCCCTTTCACCAGAATATTGTTGCTTATAATTTTTGCTTCAGTAAAGTATTCACTAGAAAATACTTTATTTGTCCTGTGTCTCTATTCCTGCATACAGAGTTCCACACACCTCACCTCTCCCTTACAGAATAACTCAGTCAAAAGATGAAACTCGCAGGAATAGTCAAAGCTCTAACACAACAATTGAATGCTGTAACCCAAACTGTGCGTGTATTACAAGAGAATCAAATCAGCAGCAATTCCAATGAATTTCCCAGGGTCCTACCTCCCCAGCATAAATGGCTTATGCACCTGTATTCAAATCTGCCAAAGTGGCCTTACTTGAAAAATTTGATGAAATTCAATCCCACTTTCGAACTTTCATTACTTCTTGTCAAATATTGTTCTCTTTGCAGCCAAAGACCTATCACTCTGATTTCATTTGTATACGGACTGTCATTTCACTCCTTACTAGTAAACCACAATTATGGGCTCATCAACTCCTTGTCACTCATAGCCCCATCCTTGAGTCCTGGGATCAGTTTTTGCAAACTCAAGAGACACAGTATGTAGATCCCTATAAAACCTCTACTGCACAAGTAAAGATTCCTGCCCTTAAACAAGGCAAAAGAGAGATTGAAAAATACATAATAGAGTTTTGCCATCTTGCTACCCTTACAACTTGGAATGAAGAAGTTCTTCTTGATCAAATCTGACTGGGCCTGTCCAATATTTAAAAGACAAATTAGCATGAATAGGGGTTCCAAAGAATCTTGAAGAGATGATCTCTCTATCTACAGAGATTGACCGCTGTCTCAGAGAAAGACATATGGAAAAGACTGCTACATTCAACCCGCTACATGAACAATTTGTCCGTCCTTTGCCTACATCCTCTCCGAACAATCCTGTTAAAGAACCTATGCAAATTGAAGGTTTCAGAGGACCTCTTTCTGACACTGAAAAGCAAAGAAAAAGATTGTTAAACCTCTGTTTATACTGTGGAAAGTCCGGACACGTAGTTTGAGAGTGTACTATTAAACCTAAAACTACTAGGGATAAGCAACCTATTCCTCTTCTTTTCGTTGATCAAATGCCAAGTTATTCTAAGCCTCATCTGTCCCTATCCCTCTCCCAGCAGTGGGACAAGAACTCATTTAAGTTACCTGCTATGATTGATTCAGGAGCCAGTGGTTGCTTTATGGACACTCAATTAGCTCAAAGACTGTGGATACCCTGTGTTTCTAAAGATAAACCAATTCATATAAGACTCATTGATAGTTCACCATTGAAAACTGGTCCAATTACAAAGGAGACTATTTCTTTAATGATCACCATTGGGCTTGGACATCAAGAAAATATGACCTTTGACTTAGTAACAATCCAATCATTAATTGGGAGACTAGAACTGTACATTTGAAATCCTCATTTTGTCTTTAGTTTTGCCTTGAGTCTTCTATTAATGCTACCGTACAACCTAGAACACCTGTAAATACTTCTGTTCAAATACCCAAAATGTATCAGGACTTTCATGATGTTTTTGAAAAGAAATCATAGGGAATATGATTGCCCATTTGATCTTCTACCAGGGGCTCCAATTCCCTTTGGACGCATCTATCCATTATCTGAACCTGAATTAAAAGTGTTAAAAGAATATATTGAAGAAAACATTAAAAAATGATTTATCAAACCATCCAAGTCCCCTGCTGGAGCTGGCATATTCTTTGTCAGTAAAAAGATGTAGGACTTTGCCCCTACATTGATTAACCCCTTAATAACCAAGGACGTACAGGGTACGTCCTACAAATACTGTCAGTTAATGACCAAGGACATACCCTGTAAGTCCTCAGGGGTTTCAAGCGGTGGAAGTGATAGTGATCGCTGCCAGACACTTTCAAGGTATTGCAGTGATGCCTCGATATTGAGGAATCACTGCAATACCTTTTTTTACCCACCGATACAGAGAGAGACACTCTGTGGCCCTCTCTGCCTCGGCCAGCGATGGTTCCGATCGTTGGTGGGTGGGAGCCATAGCAGGGAGGCGTGTGAGCAGTCCATTGCTGGATCACTTTATGATGCAGTGCACGCAAGTGGTTGGGAGCGTGCGCGCTAGTACTTTAAAATAAATTACATTGAAGGTGAAGGGATGGAGAGAGAGGGAAAGGGATATGGAAGGGGGAGGGGGAGTCTATTGAGGGGGGCAGCTACACTAAAAAAAATATCTTTTTTTTTAAGCAAACTGGGTACTGGCAGACAGCTGCCAGTACCCAAAATGGCAGCAAGTAGGTAGAGGGGGGTTAGAGAGCTGTTATATATATATATATATATAAAGAAAGCTTTTTATTTTAGTACTGGCAGACTTTCTGCCAATACTTAAGATGGTGGTGACAATTGTGAGGTGGGGGGAGGGAAGAGAGCTGTTTGAGGGGGGTCAAGGAGGGATCAGGGGGTGGGATATGTCAGGTGGGAGGCTGATCTCTACACTAAAGCTAAAATTAACCCTACAAGCTACCTAATTAACCCCTTAACTGCTAAGCATAATACTAGTGTGGTGCACAGCGGCATTTAGCAGCCTTCTAATTACCAAAAATCAATGCCAAAGCCATATATGTCTGCTATTTCTGAACAAAGGGAATCCCAGAGAAGCATTTACAACTATTTGTGCCATAATTGCACAAGCTGTTTGTAAATAATTTTAGTGAGAAAACTAAAGTTAGTGAAAAAGTGAACAATTTCTTTTATTTGATCGCATTTGGCGGTGAAATGGTGGCATGAAATATACCAAAATGGGCCTTGATCAATACTTTGGGTTGTCTACTAAAACATAATATATACATGTCAAGGGATATTCAGGGATTCCTGATATTGTTACAATGTAACTATTGCTAATTTTGAAAAAAATGGTTTGAACATTGCAAAGTGCTACTTGTATTTATTGCCCTATAACTTGCAAAAAAAAAAAAGCAAAGGACATGTAAAAATTTGTTATTTCTAAACTCAGGACAAAATTTAGAAACTATTTAGCATGGGTGTTTTTTGGTGGTTGTATATGTGTAACAGATTTTGGGGGTCAACGATAGAAAAAGTTTTTTTTTTCATTTTTTCATCATATTTTATAATTTGTTTTATAGTAAATTATAAGATATGATGAAAATAATGGTATCTTTAAAAAATACATTTATTGGCGAGAAAAACGGTATATAATATGTTTGGGTACAGTAAATGAGTAAGAGGAAAATTACAGCTAAACTCAAACACCGCAGGAAGTTAAAATAGCCCTGGTCCCAAACGGTAAGAAAATTAATAAAGTTTTGTGGTCACTAAGGGTTTAAAGAGATCTCAACGTCATTACTGTCAAGAATAAATATCTATTACCACTTATTACAGAACTTATGGATGGACTCAGATCAGCAGTCATCTTCAATAAAATCAATATAAGAGGTGCATATAACCTTGTCAGAATAAGAACAGGAGATGAATAAGCACTTTGAGTACACAGTGATGCCTTTTGGTCTATGCAACGTCCAAGCTACTTTCCAGAGGTTTGTCAATGACATCTTCCGTGACATCCTGGATATCTTCGTAGTAGCCTACCTTGATGATATATTCATATACTCCTCCTCTGAACAACAACATTATCAACATGTAAAAACTGTGTTATCTCTTTTAAGAAGCAATAAACTATATGCAAAATTAGAGAAGTGCATCTTCAATACTACATCACTTTTAATTCCTGAGTTTCATTCTAACACCTGGATATATCTGTATGGACTCCAAGAAAATTGAGGCCATAATCAACTGGCCTACTCCAGACAGTAAAAGAGTCTGGTCTAGGTTTAGGTTTTAATAGCTTAATTTATTTTTTTGCAATGTAGTGGCCTGACGGTTTAGGGGTTAATAGGTTTAGTTAGTGATAGTGATATGGGAGGCCAGAGATTTAGGGGTTAATAAGTTTATTTAGGGGTTAATAAGTTTATTTAGTGGCGGCGGTGTCAGGGATCGGTGATATAGGGTTTAATAACTTTATTTAGGTTGCAGCGGTGTCGGGGAGTGGCGGGATAGGGGTTAAACATTTTAGTATAGTGGTAGCGTTTGGTGAAAGGGTATAAATAAAGTTGGGAAAAAGCTGAATAGACGCGAGATCGAAGACTGCTAGTTAACAACAGTCTGATGCTCATTGCCCCGTACTTGGTGTGTGTCTTTTTTCAGGCTTTTTTTATAAATAAGGAGAGCGTATTGAGATACGCGGCCGCGATGTTAGGCGATGTTAGGCAAGCATATTGGTGCCGGCGAATGCAACAAATATCACCCAAAATATCTATGTACAGCTCATAGACATACATACAGACAAGTTTGATGGGCACTCTTCTTCAGTCATCTTCAATAATTATCACATACCATCCAGGAGCCAAGAAGGGTAAAGCTGATGCCTTGTTTCATATTGGAGAAACAGAAAAGGTAGAGTTTGAACAACCAGAGCATTTTTTGGCTAATTAAGCTTCAATATGGGACACTATTCATCAGCAAACTCCAATACCCAAATCTACCCCTTAGGTTACGCCTAAGGAGGGGGCACTGTCAGGATTCTTACCGAGACCACACCGGGCAGCAAGGAAGCTGTGCTCCATCTTGGCATCTCTCCACGTGGGACGCCGAGACCTGCCTGCTTCAACTGCAACTGCAGCCTCCTAATTGGGAGGCCACGTTTCACTGTTATTTAAAGGGCCAAAACCCTGATTACAGGAACTCCCACCTGGAGGACTCAGGTGTGGGAGTGCCTATAAAAACCCAGCTGAACTTTTATTCTGCACTGAGTTATTGCCTATTCAGTGCTTCCCTTTCCCATACCTGTGTATGCTTACTTTGCTCCTGAAGCCAAGCATCTCTGCTGTGATACCTGCTTATGTTTACCTTGCTCCTAACTCCAAGCATCTCTGCTGTGATACCTGCGTATGCTTACCTTGCTCCTGAAGCCAAGCATCTCTGCTGTGATACCTGCTTATTTTTACCTTGCTCCTAAAGCCAAGCATCTCTGCTGTGATACCTGCGTATGCTTACCTTGCTCCCGAAACCAAGCATCTCTGCTGTGATCTGCGTATGCTTACCTTGCTCCTAAAGCCAAGCATCTCTGCTGTGATACCTGCGTATGCTCACCTTGCTCCTGAAACCAAACATCTCTGCTGTGATACCTGCCTATGCTTACCTTGCTCCTGAAACCAAACATCTCTGCTGTGATAACTGCATATGCCTACCTTGCTCTTGAAGCCAAGCATCTCTGCTGTGATACCTGTGTATGCCTACCTTGCTCCTGAAACCAAACACCTTTACTGTGATACCTGTGTATGCCTACCTTGCTCCTGAAGCCATGCACCTCTGCTGTGATACCTGTGTAGGCCTACCTTGCTCTTGAAGCCAAGCATCTCTGCTGTGATATTGGTGTCTGTTTACCTTGCCCCTGAATCTAATCACCTCTGCTGTGATCCCTGTATTCATCTGTCTGCATCCTGAAAGCCAAACCCTCACCAACAGTACCCGCTGGGTAGTCTGTGCTTGCTGAGAGACTTGTGCCTATTATACTTTGGGTATTCCATTCCCTTTTCCCCGAATATTGTTGTTTATAAATTTAGCTTCAGTAAAGTATTCACTAGAAAATACTTTCTTCGTCCTGAGGCTGTGGGGCCTAGTTATCAAGCCGTCTACTTTACCTACCTTTGCCGGTTCAATACGCCCGCCTAAGCTCGCCTACCATCGCCGCCGCGGACCTGCTAAATTTCGCCTAAGTTATCAAAAAAGCTGTCAAAAAGCCGCGCACCAAGTACGGGGCGATGAGCAGCAGACTGTGATAGTTATCACTCATCCGATCTCGCTGCTCTTCGGCTTTTCTACAGCTTTATTGCTAGCCTGTCACTAAGCACCCACACTAAACTACACTGATCTACCCCCTATACCGGCGCCCCTGGAGCCCCCGCAACTAAATAAAGTTATTAACCCCTAAACCGCCGCTCCTAGACCCGCCGCAACTCTTATAAATGTATTAACCCCTAAACCGCCGCTCCCGGACACCGCCGCCACCTACATTCTACCTAGTAACCCCTATCCTGCCCCCTCTATACCGTCATCACATATAATAAATTTATTAACCCCTATCCTGCCAATCAGATTGAGCTTGCATTCTATTGGATGTTCCGATCAGCCAATAGAATGCGAGCTCAATCTGATTGGCTGATTGGTTCAGCCAATCTGATTGAACTTCAATCTGATTGGCTGATTCAATCAGCCAATCAGATTTTTCCTACCTTAATTCCGATTGGCTGATAGAATCCTATCAGCCAATCGGATTTGAAGGGACGCCATCTTGGATGACGTCCCTTAAAGGAATATCCATTCGTCGGTAGTCGTCGGGAAGAAGAGGATGGCTCCGCGTCGGCTCGTCTGAAGATGGCTCTGCTTCACTCCGGATGGATGAAGATTGAAGACGCCGCTTGGAAGATGACATCGCCCGGATGGAAGATTTCTTCAGCGCCGTCTGGATGATGACTTCATCGGATGGAAGATTTCTTCAGCGCCCCTTGGATGATGACTTCAGCTGCTCTGGATCTCCTCTTCGGTTCCATCGGTGGCTCGGCTGAGTGAAGACGACTCAAGGTAGGATGATCTTCAGGGGGGTAGTGTTAGGTTTATTTAAGGGGGGTTTGGGTTAGATTATGGGTATGTGGGTGGTGGGTTTTAATGTTGGGGGGTTGTATTTTTCTTTTATAGGCAAAAGAGCTGAATTCTTTGGGGCATGCCCCGCAAAAGGCCCTTTAAAGGGCTAGTAAGGTAAAAGAGCTTTGAACTTTTTAATTTAGAATAGGGTAGGGCATTTTTTTATTTTGGGGGGCTTTGTTATTTTATTTGGGGGCTTAGATTAGGTGTAAGTAGCTTAAAATTGTTGTAATATGTTTTAAATGTTTGTAATTTATTTTTTTTATTTTTTGTAGCTTAGCTTTTTTTATTTTTTGTACTTTAGTTAGTTTATTTAATTTAATTGTAGTTGTTTGTAGCTAATTTATTTAATTAATGTAATGATAGTGTAGTGTTAGGTTTAATTGTAACTTAGGTTAGGATTTATTTTACAGGTAATTTTGTATTTCTTTTAGCTAGGTAGTTTTTAAATAGTTAATAACTATTGAATAACTATTCTAACTAGCTAAAATAAATACAAAGTTACCTGTAAAATAAATATAAATCCTAAAATAGCTACAATGTAATTATTAATTACATTGTAGCTATCTTAGGGTTTATTTTACAGGTAAGTATTTAGTTTTAAATAGGAATAATTTATTTAATGATAGTGTAGTGTTAGGTGTAATTGTAACTTAGGTTAGTTTTTATTTTACAGGTTAATTTGTCTTTATTTTATCTAGGTAGCTATTAAATAGTTAATAACTATTTAATAGCTATTGTACCTAGTTAAAATAAATTGAAAGTTGCCTTAAAATAAAAATAAATCCTAAGATAGCTACAATATAAGTATTATTTATATTGTAGCTATATTAGGGTTTATTTTAAAGGTAAGTATTTAGTTTTAAATAGAATTAATTTATTTAATAAGAGAAATATTATTTAGATTTATTTAATTAATATTTAAGTTAGGGGGTGTTAGGGTTACGGTTAGACTTAGGTTTAGGGGTTAATAATTTTATTACAGTGGCGGCGGTGTAGTGGGGGGCAGGATAGGGGTTAATAAATTTATTATAGAGGGCGACGTTATAGGGGGGCAGGATAGGGGTTAATAGGAATCATGTAGGTGGCGGAGGGGTCTGGGAGCGGCGGTTTAGGGGTTAATACATATATTATAGTTGCGTCGGGGACCGGGAGCGGTGGTTTAGGGGTTAACATATTTATTATAGCTTGCGATGGGCTCCGGGAGCGGCGGTTTAAGGGTTAATCGGTTTATTAGAGTGGCGGCGGGGTCCGGGAGCGGCGGTTTAGGGGTTAATACATATATTATAGTTGCGGTGGGCTCCAGGAGCGGCGGTTTAGGGGGTAATAACTTTATTTAGTTGCGGCGGTGTAGGGGGGACAGATTAGGGGTGTTTAGACTCGGGGTACATGTTAGGGTGTTAGGTGTAGACAGCTCCCATAGGAATCAATGGGATGTCTGGCAGCAGCGAACATGAACTTTTGCTATGGTCAGACTCCCATTGATTCCTATGGGATCCGCCGCCTCCAGGGCGGCGGATTGAAATCCAGGTACGCTGGGCCGGAAAAGTGCCGAGCGTACCTGCTAGTTTTTTGATAACTAGCAAAAGTAGTCAGATTGTGCCACACTTGTGTGCGGAACATCTGGAGTGACGTAAGAAACGATCTGTGTCGGACTGAGTCCGGCGGATCGAAGCTTACGTCACAAAATTCTACTTTTGCCGGTATCTAGGGATTGATAACTAAGGCGAATCAGCCTTGCCACAAATACGCTGCGGAATTCCAGCATATTTGAGGTTGACGGCTTGATAACTAGGCCCCAAAGTATTTTAAATATAAGTGGCATCAGCCTAACAGAACAACAAGAAAATTTACTCAGCAAAGGACTATCATTTGCACCATCAACTAAACTCAACAAATTCGAGCATCTTATTAATATTAACCAGTTTGTTAAAAATCCTAAATTCTAAAAAACTCAGTAAATGGAAATCAACACATAAAAATCAGTAGAAACATTTACACATACCAATTTTAAACAGAAATCCACATTTTTCCCAAGTCATAAAAAGGGCAGTTTCATTCAAACATTCGAAAAGTTAGTTAAACAAGATAATGATGCAATAGAACAGTCCAAAACCAAAAGTGTGAATTGGAATTTAACATTGAAAGAAAAAGATATCCTGAGAGAACTTCAAAAAAGAGATGATCTAGTGATCAAACAGGCGGATAAGGGTGGAGGGATAGTGATAATAAAGCGCATCTATTACTTAGAGGAAGCCAACAGATTATTAGTGGACCCTACAACATACAAAAAACTACTAAATGACCCAGGGGACGTGTATTTCACTCAATTACAAGAGTTACTTAAAAGAGCCCATTCTATGGGATTACTCAATGACTCAGAGTTCAATTTTGTGTTAATCAAACATTTTAGAACACCTATTTTCTATTTTATACCAAAAATCCATAAAAACTTACAGTGCCCACCAGGACGTCCAATAATTTCAGGCATAGACTCCATAACCTCCAACTTATCACATTACATCAACCATTTCCTTCAAAAATATGTCAAAGATCTACCTTCATACCTAGCCGATTCCACTCAATTTTTAAAGACACTTAATACTGTGAAATGGGCGAATGATTATATATTAGTCACATGTGACACTAGTGCATTATACACTAACATACAGCATACTCTAGGCCCAGCAGCAGTAGAATACTATCTACAACTCGACCCCGAAATGTCATCTACACAATTGAGATTTCTACTTGATTGTATTGAATTCATCCTCAATAAAAATTATTTCAAATTTAATGAAAAATATTTCTTACAAATAAAGGGAACGGCTATGGGCACAAGATTTGCACCCAGTTAGGCCAATTTATTCATTGGATACTTTGAGAAAGGCCTTTTTGAAGGTGGCCCATGGGGTGCGAATCTTGTGCTCTATAGGCGTTACATAGACGATCTATTTATAATACGGAAAGGAGATTCTGAATTGCTAAATTTATTCATAGAGGACCTTAACACCAATAATCTGGGTTTATCATTCACACATGAATCAAGTAAAAAGAAAATCAATTTCTTAGACATTGAAGTGGAAATAATTAATGAGGAGATAAAAACTAGAACTTATTAATAACTTAACTTAATAATTATGTAGATTCACAAAGCTGTCACCACAAAACATGGAAAAACAATATTCCAAAAGGTCAACTTCTCAGAGTCAAGAAAAATTGTACAGATAACCTTGATTATCAGCAACAGTCCAAAATTCTGATTGACAGATTTAAACAAAAAGGATATAATGGAGAAAGAATTGAACAACTAGCTGAAATTATTAAAAAAGAAATACCTTGTTAAACAAAACAATAAAAAAGTAGACACAAATGATATTAATGAACAGTTATTAGAAATTCCAATAATAGCCACATATTCAGCACAGTATAAATCCTTTGAAAAAATAGTCAGAAAACACTGGCCCTTACTGTTGAAAGATCCTATCATTGGACACACATTGGGAAAAAATCCCAAATTAATTTACAAAAAAGCCAAAAAATGTAAAAGCATGATAGCTCCCAGTGAGTTAAAAAAGAAGTAAACAACTTTTAACCAAAATATTAAAGATCTTGAAGGCAATGTGATTGAAGGTTTATTTCCCTGTCAACAATGTAAATCTTGTAATTTCAGCACTAAATTAAAGAGCATTAAGTCAGACAAAACAGGGAAACTCTTAAAAATAAATTGAATATTAAGATGTTCAGATACTAACATAATTTATTTAGTACAATGCAGCTGCAATTTAAAATACTTTGGCCAAACCAGCAGGAAGCTTAGAGAACACCTTTTAGGAATAGAACATTGCAGGAAGGACATCAATTTATACAGGCACTTCACAGAAGTACACAAAGGGAAAATAGAGGATTTTAAATTTTGGGAGGTTAAAAAAGTTGAGTCTGATGGCAGACGAGGAAACATGGAAGAAAAGCTATTAAGGCAAGAAGCTGAGCTAATATTTAATTTGAACACTCTGGCCCCAAAAGGCTTGAATAGCGAACTGGATCTGAATTTCATTTTTAAATAAAAACTACCACTTATCCCTTGAGAGCCTTATTAACCTTATCCCTTTATGTAATAGGCACTCTCCAACTTACTATACCCCTGCCAATTTATAGACCATTATGCAGATAGAGATACATCTTGTACAATCTCAATACTTACCCCAAAGGAGAATTTAACCCCTAGAATTAAGGCATTCCAAAAACCACGCAAACGAATAATGCCTTAACATAGGCAAAGATAATAAACCTTGTCACTTCCCGATTCCCCTACTAATTTCTTTAAACCTATGAGATAACAACCTTTAATACACGGTTAATAGATATATTTATAGACAACATTATACAGCTAAGTTATGAGTAGACAAAGACTTATTCTTTGAATTCGTGCATAAAGTCTGCACATTAAAATCTAATCTGTGTTGTTCTGCCGTACACACTGTTCATTAGAAACCATTGTTGAAAAGAAGCGTAATGGCAGTACTATATCAGGTGATAGATGTTTTTAAACCATTCAATGCAGATGAATTAGTTTTAACGCTTATATACGTTATTTTATTTTAGAAATACTCCTTCTGAAGGCAATATTAATTTTGGTAAAAGTTTAGATAGCGGCTATTTGTAAGAAATATTTTTCATTAAATTTGAAATAATTTTTTATTGAGGATGAATTCAATACAATCAAGTAGAAATCTCAATTGTGTAGATGACATTTCGGGGTCGAGTTGTAGATAGTATTCTACTGCTGTTAGGCCTAGAGTATGCTGTATGTTAGTGTATAATGCACTAGCGTCACATGTGACTAATATATAATCATTCGCCCATTTCACAGTATTAAGTGTCTTTAAATATTGAGTGGAATCGGCTAGGTATGAAGGTAGATCTTTGACATATTTTTGAAGGAAATGGTCGATGTAATGTGATAAGTTGGAGGTTATGGAGTCTATGCCTGAAATTATTGGACGTCCTGGTGGGCACTGTAAGTTTTTATGGATTTTTGGTATAAAATAGAAAATAGGTGTTCTAAAATGTTTGATTAACACAAAATTGAACTCTGAGTCATTGAGTAATCCCATAGAATGGGCTTTTTAAAGTAACTCTTGTAATTGAGTGAAATACACGTCCCCTGGGTCATTTATTAGTTTTTTGTAGGTTGTAGGGTCCTCTAATAATCTGTTGGCTTCCTCTAAGTAATAGTTGCGCTTTATTATCACTATCCCTCCACCCTTATCCGCCTGTTTGATCACTAGATCATCTCTTTTTTGAAGGTCTCTCAGGATATCTTTTTCTTTCAATGTTAAATTCCAATTCACACTTTTGGTTTTGGACTGTTCAATTGCATCAATATCTTGTTTAACTAACTTTTCGAATGTTTGAATGAAACTGCCCTCTTCATGACTTGGGAAAAATGTGGATTTCTGTTTAAAATTGGTATGTGTAAATGTTTCTACTGATTTTTATGTATTGATTTCCATTTACTGAGTTTTTTAGAATGGGTTTTTTAACAAAATGTTTCTTGAGAGTTAATTTCCTTACAAACTGGTTAATATTAATAAGATGCTCGAATTTATTGAGTTTAGTGGATGGTGCAAATGATAGTCCTTTGCTGAGTATATTTTCTTGTTGTTCTGTTAGGCTGACGCCACTTATATTAAAAATACTTTGTGTCTTTTCTTTATTAGTATCATTTCTTTTCTTGCTTGATCCCTTTTTATTTTGTCTATCTGTTATAGATTGTTTCCCCTTTCCTCTGACTCTGATACCTCTCTTCTTCTTTTTCCTTTCGGGGGGTCGTGTGTGTGTGCTCTGCCTAACTCTTAAAAATTCCCTGGAAGTGCTAGGTTGTTCATTCATCAGGTTAGAATGAATGTCTTCATCATCTAATGTCTCATATCTGTTCTTAACTGGAACTAGATATTCTACATCTGTTCTGTCAGTCCTATTTTCATATTTAGAGCCCTCATCAATTATGTTAGTTCTCCTACTAGGTGTGGACTTGTGATTTCCATTCTTATTGTAATGGTAATTGGTTCTTTCTCTATAAGACTCTTGTCTATAAGTATTTGGTAAGTATTATACACTAACATACAGCATACTCTGGGCCTAACAGCAGTAGAATACTATCTACAACTCAACCCCCGAAATGTCATCTACACAATTGAGATTTCTACTTGATTGTATTGAATTCATCCTCAATAAAAATTATTTCAAATTTAATGAAAAATATTTCTTACAAATAAAGGGAACGGCTATGGGCACAAGATTCGCACCCAGTTATGCCAATTTATTCATGGGATACATTGAGAAAGACCTTTTTGAAGGTGGCCCATGGGGTGCGAATCTTGTGCTCTATAGGCATTACATAGACAACCTATTTATAATATGGAAAGGAGATTCTGAATTGCTAAATTTATTAATAGAGGACCTTAACACCAATAATCTGGGTTTGTCATTCACACGTGAATAAAGTAAAAAAAAAATCTATTTATTAGACATTGAAGTGGAAATAATTAATGAGGAGATAAAAACTAGAACCTATTTAAAAAAAGAAGATTCTAATAATTATGTAGATTCACAAAGCTGTCACCACAAAACATGGAAAAACAATATTCCAAAAGTTCAACTCCTCAGAGTCAAGAAAAATTGTACAGATAACCTTGATTATGAGCAACAGTCCTAAATTCTGATTGACAGATTTAAACAAAAAGGATATAATGGAGAAAGAATTGAACAACTAGCTGAAACTATTAAAAATGTTGATAGAAATACCTTGTTAAACAAAACAATAAAAAAGTAGATACAAATGATATTAATGAACAGTTATTAGAAATTCCAATAATAAAATCAAGAAAATGGAGAGACGCACTGACTGAGACAGAACAATAGCTAGAAAAACTTCTGTGCTTGTCCACAAGGCCAGTGCCACTCAGGGTGCAGTCTCTTTTTGCACACTATGCCTTTTCACAGAGAAGAAATATCCTGTAGCATATCAGTCTGATCCTGCCCAATGACAGTCTAGCACCGAAATACCAGGCAATTCTTCTCTGAACAAGACAAACAACAAACCCCTAGACGTACGTTTTGTCCTCTCTTGGGCCTCGTCAGTGAGGTGCAGTTGCATATCTCTAGGGCATGTGTGCAAGGAGTCCAACGTCTGGTTTCCCCCTTTAACTCTTAAGGAGACCTAAGAGTAATTTACATAAAATCAAGAAAATGGAGAGACGCACTCACTGAGACAGAACAATAGCTAGAAAAACTTCTGTGCTTGTTACGAATGTAGTCTGTATCAAGAAAGATAGAGACTAAAAGAATGCACTTTGGTAGCACTTCTGTTCCATGAAAATAACATTAAGATTCATATAGACCTTAAACAACCACTGTAGGTCAAAGGGTTGAAAGAAAATGTGTGCACTTTAAAAACACATAGCAACTTTCCTAATAGTAAGAGTGGCTCTGAATAATGGGTAAATGAATTCCCTTGGACTAGAACTTTTCTTTAGATGTGTATATATATTTTTTTGATTGATAATATACATCTATCCGGTGGCAAGTTAGCTTGTATCCTTCAATATTATACACCACTCTAGGATTCAAGATTCCCACATGCCATTAATAGTGTTTCAAATAGAGCAACCGTGTAAAGGAGATAAGTATATGATTTGTATCTGTGTGATACACCAGTAATTAGTGTCCTGATATGTGTTTATTATTTACACTGTCAGGATAGGTTGGTCTCTGTGTACAAATAATTCATGCATTCAGTTGAGTTGCTGAATCCCTAATAGTTGTAAATTCTACATACGGATTGCATTCACTATTAGTATTTCTGTTGATAACAGTTGTATTATTTGTATGTACATTTGTTGTTAATATAAGTTTTTTTCACTGTTCCATTTTATCATTCAATGGAATAACAGGATAGCTCAAAATGCTTTGGTCTGAGTTTTGATATATACTGTATACTTGAACAATTATTACAACAGGGTTTTTAGTTGTTTTTGATTGATGTATGACATGTATAGGTGCTTGGTGTACTTTTAACACAACTTGTTTTATCAATTTTCAAGTTTGTGTTTGGATCATTGGTGGTGTTGGTATCTTACCACTGTTAAGCTTAAGTAGTTTGAGCTTTATAGCGAATATAATCATGCTTTATCTATCTCTGCTATATTGGTCACCTAACAAATTGGTTAAATACTGTTGTTACACTTATAAACGTATATGGTTAATGTGTTGCTTTAGAATACGACTGTCATTTTTATATGGTATGATACTGGAGATGTAATAATTCAGACAGTCTGTATAAGACAATATAATGTTTATATAATTTCAGTAACTAACTGCTATGCTATGCTACGTGTGCTATATAAGCGGCATAGTTTCCAAATATTAATATAAATGTGTTTTAGTCACATAGTTTATGCAGTCCGTAGCAATACATATCCTAAGTTTGTTACTTATTAGATACTTATAATCTTATTTATCACAGTGTAAACTTAGGGAACTAGTGTGAACACTAAGTCACTATTGTTTGAAATTATCAAAGAGTTATTCGTCTTTAATTTCTAAAGCAGCCGTAATGATTTGCTGGCTGTTTTAGCTTTATAATATTTCAGGCATATCTTAGAGGATTTGTATTATTCAGGTAAGCTTTGACACTGTTAGTGTGAGCGTCTGCCTTCTATGACCCTATGAGGTTAACAACAGATTTTTAAAGAATATGTTTTTCTTAACAGCCAGTATAAACGCCTAGCAGTATTAGCGTTATACTGATAACATGTAATGTACCATTAGCACTTGCCACTGATTTGCCGCTGTAGTTTTAAGTTATAAACACGTAATTATTTAGATATATATCATAGCGGTCTGATACAGTGGTTAACAGTTACAGCTATTGCGATATTCACATATGGTTTGCTCTTTAATCTCGCCACAGATTTTTGAAAAATATGTTTTTCTTAACAGCCAGTATAAACGACTAGCAGTATTAGCGTTATACTGATAACATGTAATATACCATTAGCACTTGCCACTGATTTGCCGCTGAAGTTTTAAATTCTAAACACGTAATTATTTAGATATATATCATAGCGGTCTGATACAGTGGTTAACGGTTACAGCTATTGTGATATTCACATATAGTTTGCTCTTTACTCTCGCCACTGAAATCTATCAATATTACTTGAAGTCTAAGTCTAGTCTAAGTTGCCACTATATAAGTAAATTAATTTTTAGTTAGCTATGCCATTAAAAAGACTGAACAGGGTATTAACAGCTACCCTTCCCTAACATGTTTCGCCGATAGCGTTTCGGCTTTTCCACGGTTAATAGATATATTTATAGACAACATTATACAGCTAAGTTATGAGTAGACAAAGACTTATTCTTTGAATTCGTGCATAAAGTATGCACATTAAAATCTAATCTGTGTTGTTCTGCCGTACACACTGTTCATTAGAAACCATTGTTGAAAAGAAGCGCAATGGCAGTACTATAACAGGTGATAGATGTTTTTAAACCATTCAATGCAGATGAATTAGTTTTAACGCTTATATACATTTTTTTATTTTAGAAATACTCCTTCTGAAGGCAATATTAATTTTGGTAAAAGTTTAGATAGCGGCTATTTGAATTATTTTGAAACATTAGAAATAAATTCATTTTTATTATTATGTACAAATGAAAATGTATTATATTGTATTCTCACCATATCCGTGAAAGTATGAGTGAACATGATGCTAATAACAAAGACTAAAAAGAAAGTCCTTTCTCTGCTAAGCGGTTCAAGGGTTAAATCAGCCTATATAATGGAGGAGCAGTAGGACAAGAACATCTTGATAAAGGCTTAACAGCTGAAACGCGTAGACGTTCAACCATACAGCTCCTTACTAGAGGATACCACTAAAAATATACTCCCATAACCTATTCTTTCTACGTGCTGAAATTGCACATACTGAAGCGGTAGGAGTATCAACTTACAGACTTAAATTTTCAAAAAGTGCGCGCACTTCAACGGTCCTGCACTGGTTGGACCCGACACACTGACAGTTCCAAGAGAGGAAGCAAGTGAGTAAGGCGAGGACGCCGAAGAAAACAGTGAGTAAATTCACAAGCTCTGTGCTGAAAGCTTCACACAATGTTATTGTAACCTGAGTACTGACTTTTGGAAACCGAAGAATCATACAAATTACCCGGCTAAGAAATACCCTTGTACCCTTGTACCCATGTTACATCAAAAGTTTGATATTTGATTAAATTCCTGAACACAAACTTCTACCCCGATTTATGCATCGCTGTTTTTTATAAGGTCATCTAAATTTAAACGGTCATCCACACTGAAGGGGTCAACACTATCCGATATGATCACAAATCTATCAATCTCTGGATAACACCAATGAAATATATGAACTTTATTTGTAGATGCACATCCTACGATTGTAATTTATGAAATGTCAACTAAATCAGCCACATTGAATCACATCAAGTTAGTCCGATACTAATAGTATACATTGTAACATTTGGCCACATTTCTCATGTAAGCCTTATTAAGCCGCAGGATTTATGATTGTTATGTATTGAGTAGACAATTGTGAGTTAATTTAGCTTTATCTCTTGACATAGGGACTTTTATTCATGTATGTTTTTACCATTTAATATTCAATACACCGGTGTCAACGTCATTCTAATATTGTGTTGTTATCATATATTTAGATTTTATTAAATTGTCTTTACTTTTAATGCATTTGTATTTTCATTTATTCAGGCTCATTTTGTAGGTTTTAGACACATCGCTTCTTTCCAATTTTTGGCTTCTAAGCACACTTATGGCCAACCTGATATTGTTACCTTAAAGTGATAACGAGCATAGTAACACACATTTTGATCACTTATATTTAATCTGGTCATATATATTTATCTATTGACAGTCAGCCTCAGGCGCCACTAACTAACCCATAGCCCTTGTTTTCCTCCTTAAGTCCGCACCTGTGAGAAGTGCGAACAGTTAGTTGGCCAGCACTGTTTCTTCTTCCATAGTTCAGTGTACACCCTGTTTACCCCGTTTTTTTGGTGGTTGTAGATGTGTAACAGATTTTGGGGGTCAAAGTTAGAAAAAGTATGTTTTTTTCAATTTTTTCATCATATTTTATCATTTTTTATATTAAATTATAAGATACTAGTCCTAAAGCCCGTTCACACGGGACATTTTTTGCAGGGTAAAGCGGTACCACCCCTTGCGCTCTTTCCCTGCCCCTCTCTTTTGCTCTCTCTCCCCCCTCTCTTTTGCGTATTCTCTCCCCCTCTCTTTTGAGATCTCTCTCGCCCCCCTCTCTTTTGCGCTCTCTCCCCCCTCTTTTGCGCTCTCTCTCCCCCCTCTTTTGCGCTCTCTCTCTCTCCCCTCTCTTTTGAGCTCTCTCTCTCTCCCCCCTCTCTTTTGCGCTCTCTCTCCCCCTCTCTTTTGCGCTCTCTCTCTCCCCCTCTATTGCGCTCTCTCTATCCCCCTCTTATGCGCTCTCTCTATCCCCCCTCTTTTGCGCTCTCTCTATCCCCCCTCTTTTGCACTCTCTCTCCCCCCCTCTTTTGTGCTCTCTCCCCCCTCTTTTGCGCTCTCTCTCTCTCCCCCTCTCTTTTGTGCTCTCTCTCTCACCCCTCTCTTTTGCACTCTCTCTCCCTCCTCTCTTTTGCACTCTCTCCCCTGTCTCTCTCCCCCCCCTCTCTCTCTCTCTCTCTCTCTCTCTCTTCCCTCTCTCTCTCTCTCCCCTCTATCTCACTCTCTCTCCCCTCTATCTCTCTCTCTCTCCCCTCTCTCTCACTCTCTCTCTCTCCCCTCTATCTCTCTCTCTCCCCTCTATCTCTCTCTCTCTCCCCTATCTCTCTCCCCCCCTCTCTCTCCCCTCTCTCTCTCTCTCTCTCTCTCTCTCTCCCCCTCTCTCTCTCTCCCCCCCTCTCTCTCCCCCCTCTCTCTCTCCCCCCTCTCTCTATCTCCCCCTCTCTCTCTTTCTCCCCTCTCTCTCTTTCTCCCCTCTCTCTCTTTCTCCCCTCTCTCTCTCCCCCTCTCTCTCCTCTCTCTCTCCCCTCTCTCTCTCTCCCTCTCTCCCCTCTCTCTCTCTCCCTCTCTATCTCCCCCTCTCTCTCTCCCCCTATCTCTCCTCCCCCTCCCCTCCCCTCTTTCTCTCTCCCTCCCCTCTCTCTCTCTCCCTCCCCTCTCTCTCTCTCTCTCCCTCCCTCCCCTCTCTCTCTCTCTCTCTCTCTCTCTCTCCCCTCTCTCTCTCTCTCTCTCTCTCTCTCTCTCTCTCCCTCCTCTCTCTCACTCCCCCTCCCCTCTCTCTCTCTCCCTCCCCCTCTCCTCTCTCACTCCCCCTCCCCTCTCTCTTTCCCTCCCCTCTCTCCCCCCCTCCACTCTCTCTCCCCTCCCCTCTCTCTGTCCCCTCTCTCTCTCCCTCCCCTCTCTCTCTCACTCCCCCTCCCCTCTCTCTCTCCCTCCCCCTCCCTCTCTCTCACTCCCCCTCCCCTCTCTCTCTCCCTCCCCCTCCCTCTCTCTCTCTCTCCCCCTCCGCTCTCTCTCCCCTCTCTCTCTCCTCCTCCCCCCAATCTCTCTCTATCCTCCCCCCTCTCTCTCTCCTCCCCCCCTCTCTCTCTCTCCTCCCCCCTCTATCTCTCCTCCCTCTCTTTCTCTTCCCCCCCTCTCTTTTGATCTTTCTGTCCCCATTCTTTTGCTCTCCCTCCCCCTCTCTTTTGCTGTCTCCCCCTCTCTTTTGCTCCCTCTCTTGTGCTCTCTTTATCTCCCCTCTTGATCTCTTTCTCCCCTCTTGATCTCTCTCTCACCTTTCTTATCTTTTCCCTACCCCCTCTCTCCCCTCTTTTGAGCTGTTTTGAGCTCTCAGACTGCACAGCCTTTCACGGCCCGCCTGGCCCAGCCCCTTCACGCTCGGCCACGCCCCCTCACGGCCCTCGTGCTCGGCCATACCCCCTTCACGCACGGCCACGCCCCCTACCATGCTCAGCCACGCCCACTTCTGCTCGCACTGCAGAGCAGAGACTTAGGGACTCTCAAAGGCCAGGTGTGTTTGTCCTCGTGCTGTGCTGTCTACAGTGCATGCCAGCTTCGGACAAACACACTTGGCCTTTTATTATATAGGATGATGAAAATAATGGTATCTTTAGAAAGCCCATTTAATGGTGAGAAAAACAGTATATAATATGTGTGGGTACAGTAAATGAGGAAAATTACAGCTAAACACAAACACAGCAGAAATGTAAAAATAGCCCCCTGGTTTTAAACGGTCAACAAATGGAAAAGTGGTCTGGTCACTAAGTGATTAAGAAGCTTACAGTTATTTTAGAAGTATTATACAGGTATATAATAGGATATTTTGCCCAAGGAGCTTACATTCAAGTGGAGTAAAATAAGTGAGTGCCCATCATTTTAGAGATAACTCTGAACCTTTAATTTATTTAGCTATTGCCTTTAGTTCTGTTGGCTTTCAGCCCTCAGTATTGTGTTTGGGGAAGTATTGTTTCAAGAAATCTGTGTTTTGAGGGTTTTATGTATACTGCAGCAATAGATAAATATGTGTATATGTTTGTGTGTGTGCACGTGTAAACACATGTATGTGTATAACTCTTTGGGGTCCATTTATTAATGTGCGAATGGACATGATCCGATATATCGGGTTATGTCCGCCGCACATCAATAAATGCGATACCACCCCCTGCAGATTTGCAGCCAATCTTAGCAGGGGGTGTCAATCAGCCCTATCGTATTCGATCGGACGGATTGTTGTCCGCCACCTCAGAGGTGGCGGAAGAGTTAAGGTCTTAGGACCGCTGCTTCTTAACTTCTGTTTCAGCTGGAACTGAAGCGGGGTGGGTCGGATGCAGAATCCGCTGCTTCTTAAATAGACCCCTTTGTGTGTATGTGTCTGTGGCAATGTGTGTGTGTTTGTTTGTTTATATGTGTGAGTGTGCCGTGAATATGTATATGCAAGTGTTTTGCAAGCACTGGTGAACATTTACTTTAAAAATAAAATAATTCATGTTACTCCATTATTTAAATAATATTATGGCTTACAACCTGGTGTGTGTGTGTGTGTGTGGGGGGGGGGGGGTCTAGGGCATCACAAAACCTAAATACGCCCCTGGGGCACTACATATTTAACATATATTTTTTCTTTTAAGGCTGTGTTGTGTCTGCAATTATTTGATATCTATGAGAGCAGAGTATTTTAATGTATTTTTTTAACTAAAGATCAAAAGGTTAACCAACAGAGACATATTTACCAAGGGTGCCAATATTAGTGGAGGGCACTATATACTGATCCTGTCTGCTACTTCGGCTGCAACGTACACAAAGCAAACACCTGTGCATGCGCAATAGCACTCTGACAGTGGGGTATGTCAGGTCGCAGCCCACCAGAAGGACCGTCATAGCCCAGTACTGGGCTGTGATCCGGCTATTGAGAAACCAGGAACTTAATCATGAAGGGAAAATGTTGGGTTTTATGTCCCTTTAATGCACTGCATAAGGTAAAATGGATCATTGGTAATACATTAAGCCCTTAAAGGGACAGTCAAGTCCAAAAACATTTTTTACATGTGTCAAATAGGGCATGTAATTTTAATGGTATTTAAAAATGGGTGCTTTTGAGTGCGCCTTAACAGATGTTAAGTGTTATGTCTAAAAACTCAGATTTTTAACATAATGTGTGTTTGTTATTTCCAGAAATTAAATGTATGATTTCTTGTCTGTAATGTACTAAAAATGTACTTTTAATTTTAAAATATGAACTTCTATCTATAAAAGTAGTTTCTCTATTCAAATAATGTAAGACAGATTGTCAGAAAAAAATGCATCACACGTTGGTTCTCTTAACAAATTCCAAATATCACCTTCAATTGGTAATATATCTTTAATAAAACAATAATATTTGTATTAATAATAGAAGACAAACTATTAAAAGAGCATACACCTTTACTACATAACGATGTTAGAAATTCAATATAGTCCTGAGAAGATATAAGCACAGACATATCAATTAAATATATTAAATATAGCAAGACTGAATGTATGAGAAGGAATTCTTCATAAAAAGAATAATCAATTTTAAGATAAAGAGCATTTCAACACATTGGATAACAAAACATGTGAATAACCTAATGTATAAAGTTATATATAAAGAAAAAAAAAGAATATGTGTTGTTTATAATACTTCAAACAGACCAAGTTACAAGATGAAGCAAATTAGAGACCATTAACGATTTGATTAAGTATCTGGTAAAGGGTATAAAAAGGCTAGCCAGCTACCTACTAATCAGAAAGCTTGAGAAAGGCTGTACAGATCAGATGAAACATGTAACAAAGGATTACAGTGAGTCAATTGAAACGGTTTACCCAGCACCTGTAACCGGAAACTCCGTTGACCAGTACACACCCCCAAGAAGTCAAGGAATCTAAGCGTGCATTGTGTGAGCTGAACCCTGTCACACTGCTCCTATGAGGTAGATGAATTGGTGGAGTACAAGAAGGTCCTGTAAGGAGTGGAAATACAAAGATGAAGGTACCGTTCACACTATCAGCAATTACCGGTAATTTGCAAAACTTTTAAATTAGACATGTGCGTTTCGTTCCGAATTTAAATTCTGACGAATTTGTCAAATTAGGAGATTCGGATCTATTCAAATTTCTGAATTACCGTAGCACAGAATCTAGCGAATAAATCCGAATAAGTTTGGATTTATTCGTAACATTTGGATGACCATGGACTAATCACAATTACACTAGTATTGTAATGTATATTATGTTATATCACTCTGCTATGGGTTACACCTAATATTACAGTACATAATACTAGTCTAATACACAGCACATTCCACCTAACACATACCGAACTTCCGAATTTAAGAATCATATCCGAACCGAATACATCCGAATTCATCGGAATTTATTCAAATCCGAATAAATCCGAACGAATCCAAAATGAATGCATTCAAATATATCTGAATTTGAATCGATCCGAAAACGAAATTCGAAAACATCCGAATCGTTCCGAAACGAACTGAAACAATTTTTTTCGCCACTCACTAGTCTATTTTAAATATATAAACGATTGAGAAAAAAATTGTGGCCACCAACTATTACTCACTACAAAAACCAAAGGGTCTCTTTTACATATGCCACTATTGCTAAGCTGTATGGAACAGAATATATCATAAGAGAACAAACGATAGGATATAAAACAAACTGAAAAAGACAATTCCCTAAAAGAACAGTTAACAAGAAAATGAAGTGTCAGTCTGTTTGAAACACAAAGTTCATGTTAGTTACAAAAACTTATATATGTTGCAAAATGAATAATGTTTATTTATGATGTGAAACTGTGTATTTTATAAGTGAAGTTTTTATTAATGCTACATAAAGTTGGGAGAAAATGATAAGAATTTTTAAAGCCTTGAATGAATCTGTAAAACTTTTTAAAAGGGAAACAAAAAAACGTTTTAGACAAAGTAAGGAATTTAATTTAAATTTTTAGACATAACACATCTGTTAAGATGCACTCAAAAGCACCCATTTTTAAATACCATTGAACTACACCAATCTTGAGGTTTGATTGGAATTTTTGAGTGTTTAACTCAGTAGAAACATCTGAAAGCACTTGAGACATAAAAAAATTCTTTGGGCATGTAATTTTAAACAAATTTTTAATTTAATTTTTATTTTACCGATTTTGCTTTGTTCTCTTGGTATTCTTAGTTTAAAACTAAACCTAGGAAGGCTCATATGATAATTTCTAAACCCTTGAAGGCCGCCTCTTATCACATGCTTTTTTATTTGCTTTTTAAAACAGGGGAGAGCTAGTTCATGTGAGCCATATAGATAACATTGTGATCACGCCCGTGGCTTGTGGCAGACACTGCACTAATTGGCTAAAATGAAAGTCAATAGATAATAAATAAAATGTCATGTGATCAGGGGGCTGTCAGAAGATGCTTAGATACAAGTTAATCACAGAGGTAAAAAGTGTATTAATATAACTGTGTTGGTTATGAAAAACTGGGGAATGGGTAATAAAGGGATTATCTATCTTTTGAAACAGCAAACATTCTGATGTTGACTGTCCCTTTAACTACAAGCTGTCATATGCACATTTAGGGGTGAAATAATGTGGGTCTCACCAACAGCAGAGATACTCTTGCTGTTAGAGTTGATTAAATCCTTGGAACATGACATGTACAGGGTACGTCGCTGTTGTAAGGGGTTAAAGGGGAAAACATTTTACATTACACTGTATTTTAGAACACCTGTAGTTGTTTCTAGATATTTCTTTTGAGTTATTATAGAATAGGAAAAAAATGTCAATCATTGCAGAAATCACACGTTCTGAAATAAACTGTTATTTCTTGACCGTTTTTGACGGTGATATTTTGTGCTTTTTACAGTTATAATATAAACTGCAAAAATATTCTAAAAAGTTTAATTAACTGCAGTGTCAGAAATATCTAAATGACATTCAACTGCTTGGTCAGCAGATGACAACATAAACAAAATAATCCAGTGGGAAAGTATTCATTTCTTACCATATAAACCCCTGACCTAAACATAAAATAAAATTTGTGCATAATACATCTTGCTTGTCATTCAGCACAATAGTCAACTAAGCATTGTCAAATGAGACTTAACAGAAAAAAACACAAATAAAGAGACCAGAACAGGTAGATACAGAGAAAATATTAGATATAAATGCAGAACAGATATGCAAAACAGATTGAAATAAACAACAAAAGAGGTAAAAGAAACGGTTACATTAATTAATTAAAGGGACATAAAATATCTTGTATTTACTAGACTTTTATGTTGCCTTGCAATAAATTAATATACATATTTAGAGTAACAACTTTCAGAATACATTAAAGTGATGGTAAATTTCAGACTTTAAGAATGTTGTAATGAAAAATATATTAGTGTACAAGCAAAACCGCATAATTATATATATTTTTAAAAGTGTATATATATTTTATAATTAAAGATTTGTAATCCTACTTGGTATCTTCTGTTCCTCCGCCCCCCTTAATTTCCTCTTTTGGCTGGGCTAAAGCCTGTGACATAAAGCATTGACCCACCCATTCTCTACATAGGCTTCCTAAGGGCTTTCAAATGACTGGACTTCAAGAGTGTCGTATGACACACACAATGATTGGATGCTCATTAGAATTGTAAAAAATAAATAAATAAAGAGTTCATCTCAATGGACTTGCATAACATTGTAATAGAAGCATTACTATAGTCACAATTTCAACCCTTTTCACTGAAGATTACACCTATTGCATTTGATTAGCTTAAGTTTACAATCACTTTAACTCCTTGTTGTACACTCTCCATCATACTTTAGATACCTGTCAGGGTTTGGCTTGAGCAGTGTTAAGTTAAATTCTGGGAAAAGGAGGGGCAAAATTAATAATGAAACTATAATGAAATTTTTTTTCCCAATGAATAACTGAATGGACAGTAAAGTTGACAAATACATCTACATATATAGGTTTATTTTCTAACTACTGTAATTTAGAATTGTGCAGCGCCAAAACATTTGGTTAGCCAAATCCTTCAGAAAAAAATATTTGGAGAAATTAATTTTAAGTTAAACAAATACAAAATATTCATAGAACATTTACATTAGTTTTTGTTAAACTAATGTAAATGTTCTAAAGCTACAGTTGAAATAGTTCACCTGTAGCTTTATACTTCTCCATTAGTGCAGGCCCTGGTAACCGCCATGCTAAGCCTCCTATTAGCGCAGCGGCTCTGCAGCACGCTAAAGATAAGTATGTAACCCATTAAAGGAAATTTAAAGAAAAGGAATACTGATGAAATTCATTTGTGGCTGGGTATCAGGAGGTTGATGGGGGGCCTGTCATCAGTTGGTGGGTGAAGCTGTGTTGGGAAGAATGGTATCATAGATGCGGAATTATGGGCATATCTGGGTGTTCCATGGATGAGTCTAAGGGAAATTCTGCAAATAGGAACATATGACTGTCTCTGAGGGACAGCAGGTCAGAGCTCATAATCAGGAAATGTCCCTCTTCAAATAGGGACAGTTGGGAGGTCTGCTAAGTTCCTTGTATTTTTTTAAATTATTTTGTTTTTAAATGGCAACACCAAAACTGTATATAAACACTGTTTTGAATGTATGGTTTAGATTAGGGTTTTTCAAATGTCCCCTCAGGCCTCCCTAACAGGCCAGATTTTCAGGATATCTGAACTAGAGCATAGGTGAAATAATAAGCTAATTAGTAAACATATACCTAGATTACGAGTTTTGCGCTAAACAGGGTGCGAAACTAACGCCAAAAAGTTGTGTTATTTCACTCTCCATAGCGCTGCCATTACGAGTTACTGAAAAGCCTCCTTGTGCATGCGATATGGTGGCGTTAAAGGGACACTGAACTCAAATGTTTTCTTTCATGATTCAAATAGAGCAGGCAATTTTAAGCAACTTTCTATTTTACTCCAATTATAAAATGTTCCTTATTCTCTTGGTATCTTATTTTGAAAAAGCAAGAATGCAAGTTTAGACGCCAGCCCATTTTTGGTGAACAACCTGGGTTTTGTTGCTGATTGGTGCATAAATTCATCCACCCATAAAAAAGTGCTGTCCAGTGTTCTGAAATAAAAATTGGCTGACTCCTTAGCCAAGATGCCTTCTTTTTCAAACAAAGATAGCAAAGAACAAAGAAAAATTGATAATAGGAGTAAATTAGAAAGTTGCTTAAAATTGCATGCTCTATGAATCACGAAAGAAAAAAATTGGGTTCAGTGTCCCTTTAAGCTCCATACCGCACAAAATCCAAGGGCTGATTTGACGTGCTCATGCATGCTTTCCCCATAGACATCAATGAGAAAAAAAACTAACACCTGAAGTGCGGAATTAAAAATCTCCGTAACGCAACCCCATTGATGTCTATGGGAAAAAAAAAGTTAAGTTCAAACCAATCAGCCAATAGAATGCAAGCTCAATCCTATTGGCTGAAGCTCAATCCTATTGGCTGATTGCATCAGCCAATAGGATTTTTTTACCTTTAATTCCGATTAGCTGATAGAATTCTATCAGCCAATCGGAATTCAAGGGATGCCATCTTGGATGATGTCACTTAAAGGAACCTTCATTCTAGAAGAAGACTTTGATTGAAGAGGATGCTCCGCATGTCTTGAAGATGGACCCGCTCTGCGCCGGATGAAGTTAGAAGATGTCGTCTGGATGAAGACTTCTGCCCGTCTGGAGGACCTCTTCTGCCGGCTTGGATGAAGACTTCTCCTGGCTTCGTTGAGGACGTCTTGCCGCTTGGATGAAGACTTCTCCTGGCTTCGTTGAGGATGGATGTCCGGTCTTCAAAACTGTAAGTGGTTCTTCGGGGGTTAGTGTTAGGCTTTGTTAAGGGTTTATTGGGCGGGTTTTATTTTTAGCTTAGGGTTTGGGTAATTGAAAAAGAGCTAAATGTCCTTTTAAGGGCAATGCCCATACAAATGCCCTTTTCAGGGCAATGGGGAGCTTAAGTTTTTTAGTTAGGATTTTATTTGGGGGGTTGGTTGTGTGGGTGGTGGGTTTTACTGTTGGGGGGTTGTTTGTATATATTTTTTTACAGGTAAAAGAGCTGATTTATTTGGGGCAATGCCCCGCAAAAGGCCCTTTTAAGGGCTATTGGTAGTTTAGTTTAGGCTAGGGTTTTTTTTTATTTTGGGGGGGATTTTTTTATTTTGATAGGGCTATTAGATTAGGTTTAAATATCTGATAATGTCTTTTTTAATTTTGTGTAAATTAGTTTTTTTTAGTTTTTGTAATTTAGGTAATTTAATTTAATTTAGGTAATTTATTTAATTGTAGTGTAAGGTTAGGTGTTAGTGTAACTCAGGTTAGGTTTTATTTTACAGGTAAATTTGTATTTATTTTAGCTAGGTAGTTAGTAAATAGTTAACTATTTAGTAATTATTCTACCTAGGTAAAATAAATACAAACTTGCCTGTAAAATAAAAATAAACCCTAAGCTAGCTACAATGTAACTATTAGTTATATTGTAGCTAGCTTAGGGTTTATTTTATAGGTAAGTATTTAGTTTTAAATATGAATTATTTAGGTAATGATAGTAAGTTTTATTTAGATTTATTTTAATTATATTTAAGTTAGGGGGTGTTAGGGATAGGGTTAGACTTAGGTTTAGGGGTTAATAGGTAGCTTATGGGTGTTGGTGTTTTAACACTTTAGTTATGAGTTTTATGCTACAGCTTTGTAGCGTAAAACTCATAACTACTGACTTTAGATTGCGTAATACGAATCTTGTGGGATAGGCTGTACCGCTTACTTTTTGGCCTCCCAGAAAAAACTTGTAATATCGGCGCTATGGAAGTCCCATTGAAAAAAGACTTTACGCAAATTGCGTAAGTTAATTTGTGTTACGGCCAAAAAAGTGTGCGGTGCCCCTAAACCTGCAAGACTCAAGCCTTAATGCTGCTTTTTCACCCATACCGCAAAACTCGTAATCTAGCTGTAAATTTGGTAGCCATTCAATGATAATTTATGCAATGTAAACATGGGGCAAATGATTGTTTAATGTCAATAGTGAACTGCAGCCAATATTTAAAATTGTCTCTATGCTATTGTCAGTAGCTTCCCATGTGAAATGGCAATATTATTTAACTAAATTCACATTAAATGCATTTTTGGATGAGGTCATGTTTCTTGGCAGTCCCATTTCAGAGACAGGGCAAGGAATGTCGCAATCCCTTTTATGGAAGACCAAAAAACTCCTGCCAAGCCCAAATTATAGAATATCTTTAAATTTTGTTTATGTATATATAGTAACCATACAGTTATAATCAATCACACTGTGAAACCATACCAGAGTATTTTGATACCAAACATGTCTGCATTACATTCAAAAAGAATTGTCTTAATATCTTATGTTTTGAAGACATTTTGTATGACAAAATTACCTTAAAGGGCAAGATTAATCATACTACTGGCGGACAGGGTGTACACCCTCGTCCCTGTCCGTTTAGCATCTCCTCTGGAAGGCAGCAAGTATGCTCGTGTGTGCTCATGTGCAACCCTGCCCACTGCCCGGGTGTGATTGGCTACCACATAACAGATGGAAGATAGATAGGAAAATTCCAGGAAGATTGATATCTGCCACATAACAGGTGGAGGATACAGTTGAGAAGCAGCGGTCTGATGTTTATTAAATCTCGACTGCAGGCTCACTCGTGCGAACCTGCAGCCAGTGGGGCTGAGACCCTTTGATGAATCTTGGCCAAAATGTATTGACAGGCGACATTGTCTTCTGTCACTCTGTGTTGACAGTTTGCCAATAAACATCACTGCAGTGAGAGACTGAATTGTACCTTGTATCTGGTTTACCTGATATATGACTAGATTACGAGTTTTGCGGTATGAGTAAAAAAGCAGCGTTAAGGCTAATAACGCTGCTTTTTCACTCCCACTGGTATTACGAGCCTTGCATATTTAGGGGCACTGCACACTTTTTTTGGCCGTACCACAAATTAACTTACGCAATTTGCGTAAAGTCTTTTTTCAATGGGACTTCCATAGTGCCGATATTACAAGCTTTTTCTAGGAGGCCAAAAAGTGAGCGGTACAGCCTATCCCGCAAGATTCGTAACGCAATCTAAAGTCAATAATTATGAGTTTTACGCTACAAAGCTGTAGCATAAAACTCATAACTAAAGTGTTAAAAAGTACACTAACACCCATAAACAACTACCTATTAACCCCTAAACCGAGGCCCTCCCGCATTGCAAACACTAAAATAAAATTATTAACCCCTAATCTGCCGCTCCCAACATCGACACCACTATAATAAACATATTAACCCCTAAACTGCCACACTCCCACCTCGCAAACACTAGTTAAATATTATTAACCCCTAATCTGCCGTCCCCAACGTCGCTGCCACTATACTAAATTTATTAACCCCTAAACCTAAGTCTAACCCTAACACCCCCTAACTAAAATATAATTGAAATAAATCTAAATAAAAATTCCTATCATTACCTAAATAATTCCTATTTAAAACTAAATACTTACCTGTAAAATAAACGCTAAGCTAGCTACAATATCACTAATAGTTACATTGTAGCTAGCTTAGGGTTTATTTTTATTTTACAGGCAAGTTTGTATTTATTTTAACTAGGTAGAATAGTTATTAAATAGTTATTAACTATTTACTAACTACCGAACGGAGCTTTACGCTGCTTTTTTGCAGGTGTTAGGCTTTTTTTCAGCCGGCTATCCCCATTGATGTGTATGGGGAAATCGTGCACGAGCATGTACAACCAGCTCACCGCGGCTGTCAGCAGCGCTGGTATTGGAGTACAGTATATAAAAATCAGTTGTCTCAAAAGTTTAACTTTTTAGACAGGGCTCTGATCTGTGTTAAAAAAAAAAAAAAGTTGTAAATAGAAACCATGGAAATAGAGGAGGCACAGAAAAGAAAAATTTTTTTTTCTGAAATCATGATACTCTCATGACACTTATTTTTATAATTAGATTTACTTTGTTCTGCTGGTATCATTTGTTGAAAATCATACCTACAACAATGCAGTACTGGGAGCTAGATGGTGTTTATTGGCTACACATGCCAGATGTGTGCAGATGGGTCCAGTAGTGCATTGCTCCTCTTGAGCTGACTCTAACTATGTGCTTAACCCATTTACAGCGGTTGAAAATATGTATGCAATCAATAGATGACTCATAAAGTGCACTAACTTTTTAAAGCATTCTATGCAATGTTATGTCCCTTTAATGTTCTAGTACAGCTTTAATAGCAAGATAAGGTTCCTTACCGTTAGTGGTATCTAACACACTGAATAAAGACGTGATTGAAGAATTCTACATTTCCCCAAATTCACACTTCAATTATCTCCTGTTTCCACAAGATTCTCTCTCTCTATCTATCTATCTATTTTATATATTCAATATATTTATTTATGAAGTAATGTGTTGACGAGATAAATTCAGTTTCAAATCCAAGTCCTCAATTATGTAAATATAATTATGTAAATGTACTAAATTATCTTGGCTCAGGTTTTCAATTGCTTCCTTATAAACATTTCCTTATAAACATTAGCTCAATATAACTGATCCTCAAAACATTTGCCAACTTATACTTAATAATCTATTTTTCTTTTAAAAAAAAAGCGCACTAAATATTATACCTTCAGTAGCCTACTTATGGTAAGCTTTCCGACTTAGGGCTAGAATACAAGTGGGATGCGATAAGCAATATCCCGACCGCACTAACTAGCACGCATATTACAATTTGTAAGTAAACGATTGTGCTCAAGGGCAAACAAAATTTGTGCTCAAAGGCAAACAGATAGCTCAGCATGTTAAGGCACTGTGGCTGAGCTTTGTAGCAACCCAAGGGTTGCAGGTTTGATCCCCGGCGAGGTCCACTCATCCTTCCGAGGTTGATAAAATGAGCAGCGCCTTAAGACCCTTACGTGTAATTAGCCGCTCTTTACAAGTACCCCATACATATACTCAAAGCATTACTGCGCCAGAAGCCCTTGCGTTAAAACTTAAATAATTTTTTTTACACAAATACATTAAAATAAACTATTACACACTTTCTAATTAAATTCATGAATATTAATAACATTTTTATAAAGGTTAAAAGGTATATGGTAAATAACAAGGTATTTGACTGGAAAGGGCTATAATGTATTTATGTATGCATGTGTGTGTATATATAAAGGTTAGTTATTTTGAACAGCACACTTTATGGGGAGATGACTGGCTCTGCCTCTGGGGAGACAGGTCAGCTACCTCCTCTCCTTGGAACCTGTTCTGCTGCTGGGGACAGAGTTTGGCTACCTCATCTCCCTGAAAATAGCCCTGCCACAGGTGAGAGAGGTCGGCAACCTCTTCTCCCGTGAACTGGCTCTGCCAATGGTGAGAGAAGTCGGCTACCTCCTCTCCCTGGAACTGGCTCTGCCTCTGGAGAGAGAGTCCGGCAACCTCCTCTCCCTGACTCCCTGGCATTGCTGCAGGTGCTGGGCAGAAGCCAGCGGTGCTCTGCCCTGTTGCCAGCTCTACCACTGGAGGCTCACCAGTCTGTCCCTCCTCTGAGAAAAAGTCTATTAAATTCTTGATCTCTAGAGCCTGTGGCTAGGGAGAGAGTTCAACTACCTCCTCTCCCTGGGACTCCAGAGATGTCACAGGTGCTGGGCAGAAGCCAGCTGTGCTCTGCCCTGTTGCCAGTGCTTCTGCTGGTTTGGTTCCCTTATACAAGACCATAAGCTCTGGGCCAGGCTGCTGATTGTGGTCTAGAAGCTCTTGGTTGCTCATTCCCGGTTGCCACTCCTTAGAGGAAAGGTCCAATAAATCCCCGATCTCTGCACCATAGCCCTCTGCAGACTCTGAGGCATGCTGCTGAACAAGATCCAACAGCCTTTTATATGCCTTTTCTAGCTCCCATTTGTGGGTAGCTAGGTAATCCAGATTGTCCAAATCTTGTTTCTCTGAAGCTGACTGCTTGGAGATTGAACGCTTGATTCTGCCTAAGCGTGGTTTTTCTGAGTCGGTCATTGAGTCCATGATTCAGGCTTGCGAGCCTTTTACTAGAAAGATTTACCATAAGATATGGCGTAAATATCTATATTGGTGTGAATGCAAGGGCTACTCTTGGAGTAGAATTAGAATTCCTAGAATGTTATCTTTTCTTCAGGAAGGGCTGGAGAAGGGATTGTCAGTCAGTACCCTGAAGGGTCAGATTTCTGCTTTATCAGTTTTACCACATAAACGTTTGGCGAATGTGCCAGATATGCAATCTTTTTGTCAGGGCTTGGTCAAAATCAGACCTGTCTTTAAGTCTGTTGTTTCTCCTTGGAGCCTTAACCTTGTTCTTAAAGTTTTACCGCTGGCTCTGTTTGAGCCGTTGCATTCCATAGACATTAAGTTGTTATCGTTGAAGGTTTTGTTTCTTTTTGCTATCTCTTCTGCTCGAAGAGTCTCAGATCTCTCAGCTATGCAGTGTGATTCCCCTTATCCAATTTTTAATGCCGATAAGGAGGTTCTTCATAATAAGTTAGGTTTCCTTCCTAAGGTATTTCCTAAGAAATATCAATCAGGAAATTGTTGTTCCCTCTCTGTGTCCTAATTCTTCTTCTTCCAAAGAACGTTTGTTACACAATTTGGATGTTGTACGTGCTCTTAAATTCTACTTACAGGCGACTAAGGATTTTTGCTGGTCCTCTGCCCTCTTTGTCTGTTTCTCTGAGAAACGTAAAGGTCAGAAAGCTACTGCTACTACTCTTTCTTTTTGTTTACGAAGTATAATTCGTTTGGCTTATGAGACTGCTGGACAGCAGCCTCCTGAGAGAATTACGGCTCATTCCACAAGAGCTGTTTCCTCTTCTTGGGCTTTCAAAAATGAAGCTTCTGTGGAACAAATTTGCAAGGCTGCAACTTGTTCTTCTCTACATACTTTTTCCAAATTTGATACTTTTGCCTCTGCTGAGGCTTCTTTTGGGAGAAAGGTTCTTCAAGCAGTGGTGCCTTCTGTTTAGGATTGCCTGTCTTCTCCCTTCCTAAATATCTGTGTCCTCTAGCTTGGGTATTGGGTCCCAACAGTAATTACTCAAGCCATGGACTCACCATATCTTAGGAAAGAGAAATAAAATTTATGCTTACCTGCTAAATTTATTTATTTCCGGATATGGTGAGTCCACGGCCCCACCCTTATATATATATATATATATATATATATATATATACAGGGAGTGCAGAATTATTAGGCAAATGAGTATTTTGACCACATCATCCTCTTTATGCATGTTGTCTTACTCCAAGCTGTATAGGCTCGAAAGCCTACTACCAATTAAGCATATTAGGTGATGTGCATCTCTGTAATGAGAAGGGGTGTGGTCTAATGACATCAACACCCTATATCAGGTGTGCATAATTATTAGGCAACTTCCTTTCCTTTGGCAAAATGGGTCAAAAGAAGGACTTGACAGGCTCAGAAAAGTCAAAAATAGTGAGATATCTTGCAGAGGGATGCAGCACTCTTAAAATTGCAAAGCTTCTGAAGCGTGATCATCGAACAATCAAGCGTTTCATTCAAAATAGTCAACAGGGTTGCAAGAAGCGTGTGGAAAAACCAAGGCGCAAAATAGCTGCCCATGAACTGAGAAAAGTCAAGCGTGCAGCTGCCAAGATGCCACTTGCCACCAGTTTGGCCATATTTCAGAGCTGCAACATCACTGGAGTGCCCAAAAGCACAAGGTGTGCAATACTCAGAGACATGGCCAAGGTAAGAAAGGCTGAAAGACGACCACCACTGAACAAGACACACAAGCTGAAACGTCAAGACTGGGCCAAGAAATATCTCAAGACTGATTTTTCTAAGGTTTTATGGACTGATGAAATGAGAGTGAGTCTTGATGGGCCAGATGGATGGGCCCGTGGCTGGATTGGTAAAGGGCAGAGAGCTCCAGTCCGACTCAGACGCCAGCAAGGTGGAGGTGGAGTACTGGTTTGGGCTGCTATCATCAAAGATGAGCTTGTGGGGCCTTTTCGGGTTGAGGATGGAGTCAAGCTCAACTCCCAGTCCTACTGCCAGTTTCTGGAAGACACCTTCTTCAAGCAGTGGTACAGGAAGAAGTCTGCATCCTTCAAGAATTATTAGGCAAGTTGTATTTTTGAGGATTAATTTTATTATTGAACAACAACCATGTTCTCAATGAACCCAAAAAACTCATTAATATCAAAGCTGAATATTTTTGGAAGTAGTTTTTAGTTTGTTTTTAGTTTTAGCTATTTTAGGGGGATATCTGTGTGTGCAGGTGACTATTACTGTGCATAATTATTAGGCAACTTAACAAAAAACAAATATATACCCATTTCAATTATTTATTTTTACCAGTGAAACCAATATAACATCTCAACATTCACAAATATACATTTCTGACATTCAAAAACAAAACAAAAACAAATCAGTGACCAATATAGCCACCTTTCTTTGCAAGGACACTCAAAAGCCTGCCATCCATGGATTCTGTCAGTGTTTTGATCTGTTCACCATCAACATTGTGTGCAGCAGCAACCACAACCTCCCAGACACTGTTCAGAGAGGTGTACTGTTTTCCCTCCTTGTAAATCTCACATTTGATGATGGACCACAGGTTCTCAATGGGGTTCAGATCAGGTGAACAAGGAGGCCATGTCATTAGATTTTCTTCTTTTATACCCTTTCTTGCCAGCCACGCTGTGGAGTACTTGGACGCGTGTGATGGAGCATTGTCCTGCATGAAAATCATGTTTTTCTTGAAGGATGCAGACTTCTTCCTGTACCACTGCTTGAAGAAGGTGTCTTCCAGAAACTGGCAGTAGGACTGGGAGTTGAGCTTGACTCCATCCTCAACCCGAAAAGGCCCCACAAGCTCATCTTTGATGATAGCAGCCCAAACCAGTACTCCACCTCCACCTTGCTGGCGTCTGAGTCGGACTGGAGCTCTCTGCCCTTTACCAATCCAGCCACGGGCCCATCCATCTGGCCCATCAAGACTCACTCTCATTTCATCAGTCCATAAAACCTTAGAAAAATCAGTCTTGAGATATTTCTTGGCCCAGTCTTGACGTTTCAGCTTGTGTGTCTTGTTCAGTGGTGGTCGTCTTTCAGCCTTTCTTACCTTGGCCATGTCTCTGAGTATTGCACACCTTGTGCTTTTGGGCACTCCAGTGATGTTGCAGCTCTGAAATATGGCCAAACTGGTGGCAAGTGGCATCTTGGCAGCTGCACGCTTGACTTTTCTCAGTTCATGGGCAGTTATTTTGCGCCTTGGTTTTTCCACACGCTTCTTGCGACCCTGTTGACTATTTTTAATGAAACGCTTGATTGATCACGCTTCAGAAGCTTTGCAATTTTAAGAGTGCTGCATCCCTCTGCAAGATATCTCACTATTTTTGACTTTTCTGAGCCTGTCAAGTCCTTCTTTTGACCCATTTTGCCAAAGGAAAGGAAGTTGCCTAATAATTATGCACACCTGATATAGGGTGTTGATGTCATTAGACCACACCCCTTCTCATTACAGAGATGCACATCACCTAATATGCTTAATTGGTAGTAGGCTTTCGAGCCTATACAGCTTGGAGTAAGACAACATGCATAAAGAGGATGATGTGGTCAAAATACTCATTTGCCTAATAATTCTGCACTCCCTGTATAGTACTATATACTGCTATCACGGAGGCTTACCACTCTTCTAGGTGCATACTAGAGCCAAAATCCTTATAGATGTGGAGGGGACGTCTATCTAATCCTATGAAGACTGAGAGGATCAAAGCTTTATACATATTACAGGTTAATGTTTAGTTCTATACAGATCTCTCATATCTAATTGCCTTTATACGTATAATTGACCCTGCTAATGACACATATTAGCATCAGAAGGTAGGACTGCTCATAGGTATACATCCTCTTGAAGCCGTAGTGTAGACACTAGTGAGTGTGTGCATGCACATACACAGACATATACATACACATAGATAGATATACACACACACATACGCATACATACACACACTCAGGGCCGTACTGGGACCAAAAATAGGCCCGGGCATTTTAAGGCAAAGTGGCCCTCCCATACACACAAACACACTCATATGCAGGCACACTACATATATACACACAATCATATGCACACACACCACAGATACACAACAATGCACACAAACTACATATACTCACACCACACATACCCACAGTCATATGCATGCACATCACACATACACACATTCATTTGCATGCACACCACACATACAACACATACACACATTCATATGCATGCACACCACACGCACACCACACACACCACACATACACACACTCAAATGCACGCACACTACACATGCACACACTCATATGCACGCACACCACAAACACACACATACACACTAATAGGCATGCACACAACACACACTACACATACACCACATACACACACTCAAATGCACGCACACTACATATGCACACACTCATATGCATGCACACCACAAACACACACATACACACTCATAGGCATGCACACAACACACACTACACATACACCACATACACACAATCATATGCACGCACACCACACACACAATCATATGCACGAACACCACACGCACAATCATATGTACGCACACCACACACACACACACTACACATACTCCACACACACACACTACACATACTCCACACACACTACACATACTCCACATACACACACTGTGACACTTCACATACTCCACATACACACACTACACATACACACACTACACATACACACACTACACATACACACACTCCACATACTCCACATACACACACTACACATACAGACACTACACATACACACACTACACATACTCCACATACACACACTACACATACTCCACATACATACACTACACATACACACACTACACATACTCCACATACACACACTACACATACACACAATCATATGCATGCACACCACACACATGCACACATGAGCTTCATCAAAGTACAGTACAGTACACCACAATATTAAGGGGATGAACACATCACTTTCCAATGAAGCACATAACCTGAAAGCCAGACTGCTGTGACAGTGTAACTAATGCAAAAACACCCTATTGAACAGAACCTATTCCTTCTTGCTTTTTAAAAGGCTACTCTCTTATGTATATAACATCCACCAGGCCTTATTGACAAATGGCAACAGAGCTTTTGAAAAGTTCCACAATGAGAGTGAACATGAATATAATGCTGATTCGAGCACCTGTCACAATGTAGTGTTACAATTATAAGAAATAATTGTAAGTACATAGCAATTTCCCTAACTTCTGTGAAGGTTATGGTGCCTCGCATCCTAATTTGGCCCTTTGCAAGGCCCTTTGCCGCAGAATCTTTTCGGAATTGGGCAAAACTCACCGCTCCTATCCTGGAGACTGCCCTGCTGCTCTGGATATCCTGCGGCCGCCGGAGCCAACCGACAGCACAGCTGTCTCTCTACAGGAACCATGATCTGCCTGCTGTGACTTTGCCGATTCCACTGCCCACGCTGCTCCTTCCGCTACCGGCTCCAATAAGTGCATGTGTGGTGTGGTGGTATATCACCCACATTAGTTAGGATCCGTCAACTCACATTTAGATAGATTGCTCCAACATGCTAGCGTACCCAGTATCGTGACCCACAGAGTAGTGGGTTTTCTTATCCTGGCAAAGGCAAAGATCAGTGGCAGTGCCTAGGGATACACTTAGGTGGTGAGCTTGAACACGCTCGCGCGATCAGCATCACACCTCCCACCGGAAGCCCTTCAATGGTGGGCAGGGCTAAATTAACCTGCGGCCCAACAGCTGCAAAATCATTTCAGAATAAATACAGTTTTGCAGCAAACACAGTGAAAGCACTTGGTGGCTGGGGCCAAAGCAACTGGCGTCCCACTGGGCATATGCCCGGTATGCACTATGGTCAGTCCGGGCCTGCACACACTTACATATACACACATATTAGGTTGCACCATATATAAAATTATGTAAGCTAAGTTCCTGGAGAAAGAGTAATAAGATTTGTGTGAATAGATTAAATCAACTTACTTAAAAGTTCACCATTCAATGGACTTAATATTTTTGGAGTAAATAGTATGGCTAATTCTAGAACTAGCTACTTAAATGTACACATTATAACTGCATTATGTTGAAGGTTCTACGGGAACAGTCATTAAACAATATATAAAATAACCCAAGTAACCAAGCCTATCAAACCGCAAAGATGTATGTATTAGAGTGATCAGATAAACTGTGTACTAGGCTTGGGCTGAATTGGACCTGTAATTCGTATATCAGTTTTGGAAAGTGAAGCGTGGGGAAAAGACTTCATGCTAATGATCCAAATAATATTCTAGAGGGCTAAAATAGTATGTATAATTGAACAGTGGAGCTTTAGTGCTGTACGTTATTTGTTACTAGCCTTTTAAAATTAGTATAGATCTGAAGTAGATTGTGTCTATAACACGTGGGTGAGCAAACTGCACTCTTCAGGTCTTACTAAGGCGGGAATAGTACTACAAAATAAAACATATCTATTCAGTAGCTCATATGAGTGTCATGGCTATTATAAATGATAGACCTAAATAACAAACCTTGGGGAGGAGAAAAAAAAAGAAAGGGAAGGGAAACAGAACATAGGCAGTGCAGAATAATTCAACTTAAATATATATAAGTGTGGAAGGGGGCATCCGGTCCTGACAAGGGTATTCCCCGAATTTAACTTAACATAAATTATTAGTCTGTATCAGCTTTAAGGTGGTGGGTTAATTACTCTGTGTTCACCATAATAAATGCTGCTACCAAAGTAAGAACATGTACTGTCCTTTGAGAGATGGTCCAGAATGTGTTATTTAACCAACACTACTTCTGCGCAGTTGATCCAGCCCGGGGGAAATGAATGGAGTGGATCTCCGCTGTGGAGACAGATCTAATGGACCGATGAGAGGATTAGCAAATGGACCCAACAGCTATACAGACAGGTTGCTAGTAAAGGGGTTGGTGAGATAGCCTGACCTCCGTGTAGATGGATTTGGGCGTTTGGTGCAGGGGGTTAGATCGTGCCTTAGTTCCTCCGTGAGTAGACTCATTTTGCCCTGACTTCTGCAGTACGGAATATCTTAAGGGTAATGTGTTCTGCTCAGCTCCCGGTTCAGCCGTCCCACTTGACTTGGCCCCAGTATCTGCAGGAGGACCTCCAAATGAGTCAGCCGTCTCAGGTCCAGAGGAAGTATAGACTGTCGGCTGCAAACTGCGTATTCTGGTCAATCTGAGCAGTTGTGTCTGCGCACCTTGAGATATGTTGCGTTCCGTTGCCCCGGACCTGTGAGGACCAGGAAAGGCTGCAAGGTACTGTTCTGAAGAGCTATTTCCGGCTGTTCCATTGTCCGCGGACCGAGGTCCTCCGTGCCTGCTGTATACCAATCTACAGGATCCTGGTGGTAAAACTGTATTGCATTGTGGTGGGTCTGGTTCCGACCAGTCGGTCTCCCCCACGACTTCTCTTGTCAGTGTTGTATTTTGTGATGGGTCCGCCGCAGCTCTCAGTTCAGCGAAAAGAGCTTGCTGGTGATAGTCCAGGGAGAGCATTAAAGCGTGCAACGCCGCAAGAATTTGTTGCTCCATTAAAATGCTGAAGGGGTAAGTGTAAGAGGTATTTCTCCGTCAGCCGAGATGGTGCGTGGGTAGCTTCAAGTATAATGGTGGAAGCTTTGCAGCGGTCTCAGCTAGTTGGTAGGCCTCTGTACCGATATAATGTTAATTATATTTTATCTTAGTCCCAAACTTTATGATCCATGTCCTAGGATATGATAGGAGCCAAGTATAGAAATATATAAATTCTTAAGGTGCCATAAAATAGTATTTTAATGATCAAGTTTCAGGAGCTCTAAGATGGCACATCTGGTTGCTTCTGCAGTTGGCTCCCCCCCCCCTTTATTTTAAGACAGTTGTTCTTTTGACTATAACCTCAGGCACCTCTACACCTTGTGTTACTTCTTTTTCTCCATTTCCCTTCGGTCGAATGACTGGGGTTTGTGGGTAAGAGAATGATACTTAGCAGTTTATCTGTGGTGCTCTTTGCCTCCTCCTGCTGGCCCCTCCTTCTGGCCAGGAGTGATATTGCCAACAGTAACTACTCAAGCCGTGGATTTACCATATCTTGAAATAAGTAAATGTATCAGATAAGCATAAATGTTGTTTTCTTTTTAGTTTAAGTGCATGATAGCAACTAACATTTAATTTGAGTTTTGTCTATTTTCATATTTTTATTTTTAGCTTTATTTTATTTTTATAGCTATGTATATGTGCATTGGGTTCATATGTATCTGCTGTAGCACTGACATATCTTCAAGTATTGTCCAGTTCCAATGCATTATACCTTTCTGCACTGTTGCCTTAGCAACAAGCATTACAAGAGTTTTCTTGGAGGACTTTGAATGTAAAATGCTTATTTGCTTTTGATCAAAGAAATATTCTATTTCTTACCTTAATGTACTAAATGAATTTTCTTTGCTCAGATTTATAAAAACATTTAGCAAATGGATTATTTCAACCTTCAGGATGATAGACATGAACTTACATGCACTCACTCAATAGGTTTAACTTTTCAACATCTGGTGAGTGCTACATCACATTATAAAGTAATGTCCCACTCTGACTTTAAGACCTCATCCTAGTGCTCTTAGCAGTCCAATGTTATGTTAAATACAAATACTAAAACGGAGGGTTTTAGAAAACTATTCTATAAATATGAACTAAAGAAAAAAAAAAGGCATTTTCTTCATAAAGACATCAAGATAGGAAATCCATGATGTCTTTTAACAGAAGTGTATACTCATTTCGGTATTATAAGTTGACAGCAATATGAACGCGAGCTTGGGTTTACATTGCTGGGAAGCGTTCACGAGAATGTGCTTCCATAGACTCTAATGGGAGCCTCATTCTCATGCCGTCAGACACGGAATGTGAACTAGCGCAGCAAAGGGGTTAAGTCGTGCAGCGATGGCAGCAAATTGTAAATATATATGTATATGATTATATACATATATATTTATGTGTTAGTATCTGTATATATATATATATATAAATAAACATATACATATATATTTATGTAATATGTATATATACACATACTAACACATACATATATATGTATATAATCATAACATATATGAATATATATATTTATGTGTAAATATACATATTAACACATATATATGTATATAACATATAAATATATATTTACTAGGAACACACAGTTCACACAGACTGCATATGTAAAGGCACTTGTAATGGCTGGTTATTTATCGCGCCCGCAAACGAGCAAATTTCAATACAGAAGGTGTATCTAGCTAATAATGAAAGAATGCTTGTATAATTGTTTATTTGCAACATTTCAATATGCAATGAACTACATATTGCTGCCTTGCAAATGTCTTCAATTAAAAAAAACTGTTTGTAGCTGTTTGTCAGAGCTGGAACCAGTATGTATAAGTAGCCTCTAACTAAAGTACTAAAAGTGGCACAGGTTTTTCAGAAGAGGGCACAAGCTGGTTCAGTTATTTGATAAAGAGAAAAGTCAGAAGGAAAAATGTTGTTGCTAAACCCATCTTTCTTTCATGTAATTGGCAAGAGTCCATGAGCTAGTGACGTATGGGATATACAATCCTACCAGGAGGGGCAAAGTTTCCCAAACCTCAAAATGCCTATAAATACACCCCTCACCACACCCACAATTCAGTTTTACAAACTTTGCCTCCCATGGAGGTGGTGAAGTAAGTTTGTGCTAAGATTTCTACGTTGATATGCGCTTCTCAGCATTGTTGAAGCCCGATACCTCTCAGAGTACAGCAAATGTCAGAGGGACGTGAAGGGAGTATCACCTATTGAATACGATGATTTCCCTAACGGGGGTCTATTTCATAGGTTCTCTGTTATCGGTCGTAGAGATTCATCTCCTACCTCCCTTTTCAGATCGACAATATACTCTCAATTTACCATTACCTCTACTGATAACTGTTTTAGTACTGGTTTGGCTATCTGCTATATGTGGATGGGTGTCTTTTGGTAAGTATGTTTTTTATTACTTAAGACACTTCAGCTATGGTTTGGCACTTTATGCATTTATATAAAGTTCTAAATATATGTATTGTACTTATATTTGCCATGAGTCAGGTTCATGTATTTCCTTCTGCAGACTGTCAGTTTCATATTTGGGGTATTATAAACATTTTTTGAAGAAATTTATTTCTTACCTGGGGTTTAGTCTTTTTTTCAATTGACTACTTCTTGCAAATTGCGGGCGGTATTAGGCCCGCGGGTGCGTCAAATGCTAAACTTTATTGCGTCATTCTTGGCGTGAAAATATTTTTGGCGCGAAAAAATACATCTGACGCAACTTCGTCATTTCCGCCCTCATACTTGATGCCGAGACCTTTCACACGGTTGCGTCATTAGTGACGCGAGTGTGTAATTTCCGGTTATTTTTGGCACCAAAAAAGTTTAAGTTACGTTGTGCGTCATACTTGGCGCCAAACTTTTTCATTATTTCAAAACCCCATTGATGTTTGCTTCTTGCCTTTTTCTCTATCAGAGGGCTATGCTATTTGCATTTTTTCCCATTCCTGAAACTGTCATATAAGGAAATAGATAATTTTGCTTTATATGTTGTTTTTTCTCTTACATTTTGCAAGATGTCTCAATCTGATCCTGCCTCAGAAGTTTCTGCTGGAACATTGCTGTAGAAATTATTTCGCCGAATGTCATTTGTAATAGTTGTCATGATAAACTTTTACATGCAGATAGTGTTTCCATCAGTAATAGTACATTGCCAGTTTCAGTTCCTTCAAATTCTAATCTGCATGATATACCTGTAAATTTTAAAGAATTTGTTTCTGATTCTATCCTGAAGGCTTTGTCTGCATTTCCACCTTCTAATAAACGTAAAAGGTCTTTTAAAACTTCTCATTTAGTTGATAACATTTCAAATGACCAACAACATAATAATTTATCCTCTTCTGATGAGGATCTATCTGATACAGAAGATCCTTCCTCAGACATTGACACTGATAAATCTACTTATTTATTTAAAATAGAGTATATGGGGGCGGAGCCTGGCCACGCAGGGACATGGCTGACTAATTCCTGGCTCCCATGCCCTGCGCTTAATGCAAACTTATTTACTAAGGAAGCAGTAATCTAAACGTACTTCAAACCTTGGGTCCTGCTGTATAAACATACCCTGCATGAAACCGGACTGGCAAGGAGACTCCCTAACGCTTATATATTGGGCTGCTGCCGCTTGAGGCCTAGACGGCACTACCACCACTTAATGCGCACTTTCCTGGATCATACTGGGGGACCGGCGACACTCATCGGCAATTCTTCTACTTACCCTGAGGCCACGGTGGCCGGTGGATTGCTGGGGGAAGCCTAGTTGGGGACACGCCAAGACCCGCTCAGTGCCGCAACAGAACATTTTTAGCTCCACACTCCCTACCAGACGACGGCTCTCTGAATTTAAAACTGCTCCACCAGCGGAGCCTGCGTGAAGGGTTAAGCCTGCAATAGCGAGGTGGGGCTGGTGAGGGAACTGCTCCTACCTTACTTCATCCTCCGGCATCCCTCTCCGGTTGCTTAAAATTAGACGGAGGCCTAAGCCACTTGGGAGAGCTGTAAATCATGTCCCTGAGGGGATCGGTAATTGTGAAGAGGTAACTGCACTGTGCTGTCTGCTCAGACTCATTATTTATAATATATTAGCCCCACAAGAGGTGATAAACACTGGGAGGGGAAAACTATACTGGGCCTTAAAATAAAACATTACCACAAACTGACCTCTAACATTAAAAGGGCAGGGAGCGACACAGAAGGGACATAGCAGATATACAGGGGACATTTCACACATGGAGACAGAGTGCTCTTGCCCAGAGGTCATAGCACAGTGGGCTTAAAATTTCAGTACTATAACCCATGCTATAGAACAGTGTGTAATCCAACAATTAGAGTTGAAGCTGACTCACATTAAGTGTTAACCTCAGAGGAATAGTGTTTTTTCCTGGAGGGCCCAGACCTAACAGGCTCATCCTACACACTTTCACTTGTGCTGTGAGGGAAAACAGTTGTGCAGAGGGGATTGTACTGAGCCCTGAGAACTTTCACTACTGTCAGACGCCACTGGACATTTGGGGCCCAGAACTTGCGGCACATAGACCTAAACCCACACTGTATTGGTTTCATTAACCGCATAGGACAACACTCTGCCATTTGATCTGTCCTATGGCAGAACTGCCTCTGGAGACTTAATTTCTCTCATATTAAATTTCGATCAGTGCGGGGAAGCCCTATAAACCCCCAACTTACAATGTCCCACAGGAAAAACACCAAAGGGGAAAAAAGGTCCTAAAAGCACTAACCTCACCAATTATCTTAAAATAGCCACTACTGGACCTGATTCAGTGGGCAGTGAAAGCTCAAGCGCTGCCCCTCCTTTAACAGTCGCCGTTGGCATAGTACCGGACACACGGCTACAGGAACCACTATCTGGAGAGGACCTTAGTGTTCATTCCACTAAAGATGATATCAACATGGTGCTGTCTGAAATGAGATCCCTATTTGGAGATTTAAAAAAGGACTTTCATCAGATCAGTCAGCAGGTTCATACTCTAGAGAGAAAGCAAGAGACCATGCAAACTCAGGTAATGTCCAATACCCAAAGGGCTCTCGATCAAGAAGGGGACATTCAATTTTTGTTGTCTAGGGTTGAAGACCTGGACAACAGAGCAAGGCGTAGCAACCTTAGGATCAGAGGAGTCCCAGAAACGGTCAATAACTCAGCAATAGAGGGCTACTTACAGGACTTATTTCACACCATAAAAGGCACGCCAAGTTCACCAGATGTTCAGATAGTGAGAGCCCATCACGCTCTTCAACCTAAGCCATCTCCAAAAGCTCCCCCACGGGATATAATTGTGAAATTCCTGAGCTACAGGGACAAGGATGCAGTCTCTCAGAAAGACCGGTCTATCAAAGATCTTACACATGCCGGAATCCCCATCCAAGTATTTTCTGACCTGAGTCAGCTAACACTACAGAAGAGGAGAGACCTACGGTTCTTAACCAGCGCACTCCAATCACACATAATTGAATACAAGTGGGGTTTTCCAGTCTGCCTTATTGCTACCCGTAATGGAAAACAGGCGATATATAGAACTCATGCGGACTTACAGGACTTTTGTAATATATTAGATATCAACATACCCTCACCTGAAGAGGAATCAACCCCCCTGAGGGACCAGAACATGTAGAAAAATGCCTCCCTTACATGTTACTTACTGGGTCCAATGGGGCCTATGCTGGAGACCATGGTTTGCAGTGAACTCCCTTTCAAGCTTCAGATAAGTGTTTTACATGTAGTTCTCTGAGGCCCACCATTACCAACTTAGACCTTTGCTGATAGGCACACGGAAAGGTCTATGTAGCGGCAATACGTATACCTATACCAAAATGGTACATTGCTCTACTAGTTAATAATTATTTAAGTTGTTGAATGTGAAATGTTATCATTGTCGTGCTCACACTGTTATTTGCTCTAGGTATAAGTCATGTTCTATAAGGAAATGTTTTCTTGTGGGCCCTAGTACCTTGTGGCATGGATAGCTCCTTATTACGGTTTTAGTAGCCCTGACGTGTATACCTATACCATAATGGTACGTCGCGCTACTAATTAATAATTACAGACAGCTACACGAAAAAACCCTTGTAGCCAAAATGCGTATATCTATTCCACAATGGTACATTGCGCTACTAGCCTCTATTTATTTAAGTTGTTAGACTTGTTATGTTATCATGTATGATTCAACATTGCTACCTGATATAGGATGTGAAACTTTGGGGAGTTTTCAATTGAGTTTCATAGGAAAATGTTTAAGTATGGACCCCATGTAAAGGTATTAGTAGCCCTAATGCGTGTACCTATACCAGAATGGTGCATTGTGCTACAAGCTAACAATTATCTCAGATGTTACACTTGTTATATTGTTATTAATGTTTGTACATTGTTATCTGCCCCATGACGCGGATCCCCAAAAGGTTATTAGTTATGCATTGTATGACAAATTTTCACTATGTACCTTTTTACCCTCTAACACCCTCGGTTTATCTCAAAGACCTACTAAACTGGGCATGTTATGCCCCTTCCTTTCATCTTTTATCTCTTTCCTACTTGCATTAGGCACAGGGATACAGATCCCACACTTTTTTCTACTTCTTTACTCTTACTCACCTTGACTGCGGTCTTCGGCTGATCACTCTTAGCGGTGTATTGACTGATTATCGCTTACCCTAACCACTCCCCACTCTCTGGATAAAATATCTGGAAAACCCATTTCCTTTCAACTACCCTACCCCCTATTTGCTTTCCCTTTCCCTATCTTATAACTTTCTTTTGCTTTCTATACCCCTCCTTTTTTCCCTCCCCCCTCTCCCCTTCCCCCCTTTTTTTTTCTCTCTCCCACACTCCTCCCAACTATGACTACACATGGGACGCTGTAACATTATACCCCTTAAAGGGGCGGTTACCTCAGGTGCATATAAATTACACTGGCTACATCACACCAATGCTTGGTATTGATGTATCCAGCCTGGATTAACTTCCTGTGAGCTAATCCCTTTTGCACCTGTGAAGCTAGTTTCTCTCCTGTGGATTCTGGGGAAATTTGCCTACTTCTCTCTCTCCCTGGATCCGGAGCCCTGCTACTCTCACCTGCTCTGTAGTGGACTTTCAGTTCCAGCTGACTACCGGGTGACGTCACTCCCACGAGCCGCATCCACTGTGTCTCTCACAAGCTGTTCTCAGCCTCTGCTGCAGCGTCTCTGCCTTGTGCTCTCTCTCCCACAAGCCTCATCAGCTGTGTCTCACACACCCTGCTTCCAGCAGCTGCTGCAGCGTCTCTGCTTAGTGCTCTCTCTCCCAAGCAAAGGATTGTGCCTCTCTGACTGTGAGCTTTTTCTTCAATATTCCTCTGCTTGTTACTTAAATCTCGGTAAGCTGAGTATTTATTTTTCCCAGTTCATATTTTCTAAGCTTTAGTTGCTTATTTTGTTTATTCATTGCAATGATGGTATTTGTTATTTTTAAAGTCATGTCTGACTAAATTTGAACTACCATATGCTGCCAGGGGTAAATAGTTCTACATATTTTCATGACAACTGACTAGTATATTAAAATCATAATAAAATATATGTAAGACCCTAAGCCATGAGTTATTACATATATTTAAAAATGAAACACTCACTCAAGTTTTAATTTGGTAAACCATACTTTTTATATATTGGAAAATCTATTCATGAATTATGCTCACAATAGACTTGTTGAAAGCAGTGTTACTAATAAACTTTCACACACCTGTTACAGACGCATACCTTGTCCTTCATGACATTAAACACTAAGGGCTTAAACATCCAAGAAAAACATTCACACCTAATTCGAGACGGCATTTGGGAACACTGTGACATTATATTTTTACAGGAGACGCATTTCTGTAGAGGCAAGGAACCGGTATGGTTCAATTCTAAATTTCCAACCTCCTTTTTTGCCTCTGGGACCTCAAAGAAAAATGGAGTAGGTATTTTGATAAAACACTCTTCCCCTTTTTCCCTCATTCACATAGAAAGAGACCCTGAGGGTCGCTATCTGATCGTAATAGGCACACTCTATAATAGACTGGTTACCCTCGTTAACGCCTACTTCCCAAACCAGCACCAGAACAAATTTATGAACTCCCTCACTAACAAAATCCTTGAACTCCGTAAAGGAGCCTTGATACTGGGAGGGGACTTCAATGTCCCACTTAATCCAGTTTTAGATACTTCCAAAATGACAGCCTCAGTTACTTAAAAAATTCTTCGACAGTGTAATGCCAGACTAGAAGAATTGGCAGTTCAAGACACCTGGCGCACGCTATACCCCACCAAGCGTGACTATACTTTTTATTCTCACCCACACGAGGTTTATACAAGAATTGATTACTTTTTCAAGGACCAATCGACTCTGGCAGGGGTTATAAACACTCAAATACTTCCTATGACCTGGTCCGATCACGCCTTCTATGCCAGATAGACCATGTATTTGGCGGTTTGACGACTTCTTGGTGAATAACCAAATGATTAAAACTCAAATTACAACAAAACTGATGGAATATTTCCAAAACAATGAAAATGGTGAGGTGCTGGACCATTTCGTTTGGGAGGCACATAAGTGTGTGCTTAGAGGTGAGCTAATTCAACAGAAAGCCTTCCACTCTAAACAGATTAGACTTAGATATACGGACCTCCTTAAACAGATACACAAATTGGAGGCTAGACACAAAACAACCCCCACAGACTCACTAATCAAACAAGACCTTTTACAGGCCAGGAAAGACATACAGGACATACACTCTAGGGAACATCAAATTCTTGCTTTAAAACTACAACAAAGATATTATGAGTTTGGAGATAAACCTGGAAAGCTCCTGGTGAGAGCTTTAAAGAGGAGACAATCCAAATCTCACATCCATTCCATACTAAATCACCATAACCAACCTTGCTCAGATAGACCTTCTATAGCTAAGGCTTCTTCCCAAAACAACGATGGGACACCTTTTTGGTCTCCTATCGATACTTACCTGGACTCTTTAACTCTCCCGGCCCTGTCTGAGGAGGAAAGAGAAAGTTTAGAAGCAGCCATCTCCGTAGAGGAAGTGGTCAAGACTATAGAATGCTTACCAGCAGGCAAATGTCTGGGCCCCGACGGCTTCAGTGTAAAATACTACAAAATTTTTAAAGATGTGCTGTCCCCCTGCCTTGCCTCCTTGTTAAACAGCATTGGGAACACTCATGATTTCCCACCAACCATGCTTTTAGCGCAAGTCACCACCATCCCAAAACCTTGAAAGCCAACAGATTGGCCTGAAAATTTCAGGCCCATCTCTCTTCTCAATGTAGACCTGAAGATATTCGCAAAAATTCTATCGTCGAGGCTAAATAAATTCCTACCGCAACTAATATCTCCCGATCAGGTGGGATTTGTCCCAGGCAGAGAGGCCAGGAACAACACCATAAAGGCTGCCTTGTTAGTGAACCATGCACAACTTAATAACATTCCGTTGGTGCTTATATCAACGGATGCCAAAAAGGCTTTTGATAGGGTCAGCTGGGGTTTCCTCAGAGCTGTCCTGTTAAAAATGAACTTTGGCCAAACTTTTATGCAAAAAATCTTTTCTCTATATTCGGACCCAACTGCACAAGTAAAAATCAACAATATCTTATCAGACCCTTTTAAAATCTCAAATGGAATGCGTCAGGGCTGCCCCTTATCCCCTCTGCTGTTTGCCCTTTCAATAGAAATACTAGCGTAAAAGATTCGGGACAACCAGAAAATCTCTGGAATTAAAATAGGAGACCATGTACATAAGGTTTCGCTATATGCGGACGATATCCTCCTCTCAGTTATTGACCCTTTAGCGCCAATTCCAGAAATTCTTTGAGAATTTGAAGAATATGGTAAGGTATCCAATTTCCACCTGAACCCCACAAAATCGGAAATATTAAATATTAATTTGCCCCAAACGGACTTATGCCGCAAATCGGATATTTGTAAATTGTGGGTTAAAACGCGAGCACTCAAATATTTAGGGATTAACCTAACCCCCAAAGTAGAGAGCCTCTTTGAGGCTAATTATACCCATTTATCACAATCAATACTGGGAGACCCCTTGTCATGGAAAAAACATAATTTATGTAAGAACTTACCTGATAAATTAATTTCTTTCATATTAGCAAGAGTCCATGAGCTAGTGACGTATGGGATATACATTCCTACCAGGAGGGGCAAAGTTTCCCAAACCTCAAAATGCCTATAAATACACCCCTCACCACACCCACAAATCAGTTTAACGAATAGCCAAGAAGTGGGGTGATAAGAAAAAAGTGCGAAGCATAAATATAAGGAATTGGAATAATTGTGCTTTATACAAAAAAATCATAACCACCACAAAAAAAGGGTGGGCCTCATGGACTCTTGCTAATATGAAAGAAATGAATTTATCGGGTAAGTTCTTACATAAATTATGTTTTCTTTCATGTAATTAGCAAGAGTCCATGAGCTAGTGACGTATGGGATATTGACTACCCAAGATGTGGATCTTCCACGCAAGAGTCACTAGAGAGGGAGGGATAAAATAAAGACAGCCAATTTCGCTGATAAAAATCCACACCCAAAAATAAAGTTTAAATCTTATAAAGAAAAAAACTGAAAATATAAGCAGAAGATTCAAACTGAAACAGCTGCCTGAAGTACTTTTCTACCAAAGACAGCTTCAGAAGAAGAAAACACATCAAAATGGTAGAATTTAGTAAAAGTATGCAAAGAAGACCAAGTTGATGCTTTGCAAATCTGATCAACCGAAGCTTCATTCCTAGACGCCCAGGAAGTAGAAACTGACCTAGTAGAATGAGCTGTAATCCTTTGAGGCGGAGTTTTACCCGACTCGACATAAGCATGATGAATTAAAGATTTCAACCAAGATGCCAAAGAAATGGCAGAGGCCTTCTGACCTTTCCTAGAACCGGAAAAGATAACAAATAGACTAGAAGTCTTTCGGAAATTCTTAGTAGTTTCAACATAATATTTCAAAGCTCTAACTACATCCAAAGAATGCAATGATTTCTCCTTAGAATTCTTAGGATTAGGACATAATGAAGGAACCACAATTTCTCTACTAATGTTGTTGGTATTCACAACCTTAGGTAAAAATTTAAAAGAAGTTCGCAACACCGCCTTATCCTGGTGAAAAATCAGAAAAGGAGACTCACAAGAAAGAGCAGATAATTCAGAAACTCTTCTGGCAGAAGAGATAGCCAAAAGGAACAAAACTTTCCAAGAAAGTAATTTAATGTCCAATGAATGCATAGGTTCAAACGGAGGAGCTTGAAGAGCCCTCAGAACCAAATTCAAACTCCTAGGAGGAGAAATTGACTTAATGACAGGTTTTATACGAACCAAAGCTTGTAAAAAACAATGAATATCAGGAAGATTAGCAATCTTTCTGTGAAAAAGAACAGAAAGAGCAGAGATTTGTCCTTTCAAGGAACTTGCAGACAAACCTTTATCCAAACCATCCTGAAGAAACTGTAAAATTCTCGGAATTCTAAAAGAATGCCAGGAAAAATGATGAGAAAGACACCAAGAAATATAAGTCTTCCAGACTCTATAATATATCTCCCTAGATACAGATTTACGAGCCTGTAACATAGTATTAATCACAGAGTCAGAGAAACCTCTTTGACTAAGAATCAAGCGTTCAATCTCCATACCTTTAAATTTAAGGATTTGAGATCCTGATGGAAAAAAGGACCTTGCGACAGAAGGTCTGGCCTTAACGGAAGAGTCCACGGTTGGCAAGAGGCCATCCGGACAAGATCCGCATACCAAAACCTGTGAGGCCATGCTGGAGCTACCAGCAGAACAAACGAGCATTCCTTCAGAATCTTGGAGATTACTCTTGGAAGAAGAACTAGAGGCGGAAAGATATAGGCAGGATGATACTTCCAAGGAAGTGACAATGCATCCACTGCTATCGCTTGAGGATCCCTGGATCTGGACAGATACCTGGGAAGTTTCTTGTTTAGATGAGAGGCCATCAAATCTATTTCTGGAAGTCCCCACATTTGAACAATCTGAAGAAATACCTCTGGGTGAAGAGACCATTCGCCCGGATGTAACGTTTGGCGACTGAGATAATCCGCTTCCCAATTGTCTATACCTGGGAAATGAACCGCAGAAACTAGACAGGAGCTGGATTCCGCCCATACCAGAATTCAAGATACTTCTTTCATAGCCAGAGGACTGTGAGTCCCTCCTTGATGATTGATGAATGCCACAGTTGTGACATTGTCTGTCTGAAAACAAATGAACGATTCTCTCTTTAGAAGAGGCCAAGACTGAAGAGCTCTGAAAATTGCACGGAGTTCCAAAATATTGATCTGTAATCTCACCTCCTGAGATTCCCAAACCCCTTGTGCTGTCAGAGACCCCCACACAGCTCCCCAACCTGTAAGACTTGCATCTGTTGAAATTACAGTCCAGGTCGGAAGAACAAAAGAAGCCCCCTGAACTAAACGATGGTGATCTGTCCACCACGTCAGAGTGTGTCGTACAATCGGTTTTAAAGATATTAATTGAGATATCTTTGTGTAATCCCTGCACCACTGGTTCAGCATACAGAGCTGAAGAGGCCGCATGTGAAAACGAGCAAAGGGGATCGCGTCCGATGCAGCAGTCATAAGACCTAGAATTTCCATGCATAAGGCTACCGAAGGGAATGATTGTGACAGAAGGTTTCGACAAGCTGATATAAATTTTAGACGTCTCTTGTCTGTCAAAGATAGAGTCATGGACACTGAATCTATCTGGAAACCTAAAAAGGTTACCTGTGTCTGAGGAATCAATGAACTTTTTGGTAAATTGATCCTCCAACCATGATGTTGAAGAAACAACACAAGTCGATTCGTATGAGATTCTGCTAAATGTGAAGACTGAGCAAGTACCAAGATATCGTCCAAATAAGGAAATACCACAATACCCTGTTCTCTGATTACAGACAGAAGGGCACCGAGAACCTTTGTAAAAATTCTTGGAGCTGTAGCTAGGCCAAACGGCAGAGCCACAAACTGGTAATGCTTGTCTAGGAAAGAGAATCTCAGAAACTGATAGTGATCTGGATGAATCGGAATATGCAGATATGCATCCTGTAAATCTATTGTAGACATATAATGCCCTTGCTGAACAAAAGGCAGGATAGTCCTTACAGTTACCATTTTGAATGTTGGTATCCTTACATAAGGATTCAATATTTTTAGATCCAGAACTGGTCTGAAGGAATTTTCCTTCTTTGGTACAATGAAGAGATTTGAATAAAACCCCAGTCCCTGTTCCAGAACTGGAACTGGCATAATTACTCCAGCCAACTCTAGATCTGAAACACATTTCAGAAATGCTTGAGCCTTCGCTGGGTTTACTGGGACACGGGAAAGAAAAAATCTCTTTGCAGGAGGCCTTATCTTGAAGCCAATTCTGTACCCTTCTGAAACAATGTTCTGAATCCAAAGATTGTGAACGGAATTGATCCAAATTTCTTTGAAAAAACGTAATCTGCCCCCTACCAGCTGAGCTGGAATGAGGGCCGCACCTTCATGTGGACTTAGGAGCTGGCTTTGATTTTCTAAAAGGCTTGGATTTATTCCAGACTGGAGATGGTTTCCAAACTGATACCGCTCTTGAGGATGAAGGTTCAGGTTTTTGTTCCTTGTTGTGACGAAAGGAACGAAAACGATTATTAGACCTAAATTTACCTTTAGATTTTTTATCCTGTGGTAAAAAAGTTCCTTTCCCTCCAGTAACAGTTGAGATAATAGAATCCAACTGAGAACCAAACAATTTATTACCCTGGAAAGAAAGGGAAAGCAGAGTAGACTTAGAAGACATATCAGCATTCCAAGTTTTAAGCCATAAAGCTCTTCTAGCTAAAATAGCTAGAGACATATGCCTGACATCAACTCTAATGATATCAAAGATGGCATCACAAATAAAATTATTAGCATGTTGAAGAAGAATAATAATGCTATGAGAATTATGATCTGTTACTTGTTGCGCTAAAGCTTCTAACCAAAAAGTTGAAGCTGCAGCAACATCCGCTAAAGATATAGCAGGTCTAAGAAGATTACTTGAACACAAGTAAGCTTTTCTTAGAAAGGATTCAATTTTCCTATCTAAAGGATCCTTAAAGGAAGTACCATCTGCCGTAGGAATAGTAGTATGCTTAGCAAGAGTAGAGACAGCCCCATCAACCTTAGGGATTTTGTCCCAAAACTCTAATCTGTCAGATGGCACAGGATATAATTGCTTAAAACGTTTAGAAGGAGTAAATGAATTACCCAAATTATTCCATTCCCTGGAAATTACTTCAGAAATAGCACCAGGGACAGGAAAAACTTCTGGAATAACTACAGGAGATTTAAAAACCTTATCTAAACGTTTAGATTTAGTATCAAGAGGACCAGAATCCTCAATTTCTAATGCAATTAGGACTTCTTTAAGTAAAGAACGAATAAATTCCATTTTAAATAAATATGAAGATTTATCAGCATCAACCTCTGAGACAGAATCATCTGAACCAGAAGAACCATTATCAGAATCAGAATGATGATGTTCATTTAAAAATTCATCTGAAAAATGAGAAGTTTTAAAAGACTTTTTACGTTTACTAGAAGGAGGAATAACAGACATAGCCTTCTTAATGGATTTAGAAACAAAATCTCTTATGTTATCAGGAACACTCTGAGTATTAGATGTTGACGGAACAGCAACAGGTAATGTAACAGTACTAAAGGAAATATTATCTGCATTAACAAGTTTGTCATGACAAACAGTACAAACAACAGCTGGAGGAACAGATACCATAAGTTTACAGCAGATACACTTAGCTTTGGTAGCTCCAGCACCAGGCAGCGATTTTCCAGAAGTATATTCTGACTCAGTTTCAACGTGGGACATCTTGCAATATGTAATAGAAAAAACAACATATAAAGCAAAATTGATCAAATTCCTTAAATGACAGTTTCAGGAATGGGAAAAAATGCCAGTGAACAAGCTTCTAGCAACCAGAAGCAATAAATAATGAGACTTAAATAATGTGGAGACAATAGTGACGCCCATATTTTTTTAGCGCCAAAAATGACGCCCACATTATTTGACGCCTAAATGCTTTTGGCGCCAAAAATGACGCCACATCCAGAACGCCGACACTTTTGGCGCAAAAGAACGTCAAAAATGACGCAACTTCCGGCGACACGTATGACGCCGGAAACAGAAAAAAAAAATTGCGCCAAAAAAGTTCGCGCCAAGAATGACGCAATAAAATGAAGCATTTTCAGCCCCCGCAAGCCTAACAGCCCACAGGGAAAAAGTCAAATTTTAAGGTAAGAAAAAAATGATTGATTCATATGCATTATCCCAAATATGAAACTGACTGTCTGAAATAAGGAATGTTGAACATCCTGAGTCAAGGCAAATAAATGTTTGAATACATATATTTAGAACTTTATAAAAAAAGTGCCCAACCATAGCTTAGAGTGTCACAGAAAATAAGACTTACTTACCCCAGGACACTCATCTACATGTTGTAGAAAGCCAAACCAGTACTGAAACGAAAATCAGCAGAGGTAATGGTATATAAATAAGAGTATATCGTCGATCTGAAAAGGGAGGTAAGAGATGAATCTCTACGACCGATAACAGAGAACCTATGAAATAGACCCCGTAGAAGGAGATCATTGAATTCAAATAGGCAATACTCTCCTCACATCCCTCTGACATTCACTGCACGCTGAGAGGAAAACCGGGCTCCAACCTGCTGCGGAGCGCATATCAACGTAGAATCTAGCACAAACTTACTTCACCACCTCCATAGGAGGCAAAGTTTGTAAAACTGATTTGTGGGTGTGGTGAGGGGTGTATTTATAGGCATTTTGAGGTTTGGGAAACTTTGCCCCTCCTGGTAGGAATGTATATCCCATACGTCACTAGCTCATGGACTCTTGCTAATTACATGAAAGAAATAAGAAGATTTCCTGGTTGGGCAGGATTGGGGTTGTGAAAATGAATATCCTTCCTCGGATCTTATATTACCTTCAGACTCTCCAGACCCCCTTCCCTGCCCAATATTTATCAAAATTACAGGGACAGCTAGAGGAATACATATGGGGGGTACCAGACCTAGGGTCCCCAGGAATACTTTACTTGCCTAAGGAGAGAGGCGGCTTGGGCATCCCAAACCTTTTACTTTACAAAAAATCTATTAATCTCCAACATCAGGTGGAATGGTGCACCAACTCTAAAGATAAAAGGTGGGTTCAGATAGGACGGACTATTTTAGGAATGCAAAACGCGGGCTCATTGGGATGGATCTCGAACAAAAACAGACCTAAAGTTATCGGGCAGTACCCACTTATGAGGGAATTCTTTTCACAATGGGATAAAACACTAGTGGAACATCCACATATTTCCTCTAACCCCTCACCTCTAACTTCCTTTATGCAAAATCCAGACATCCCATTCTCTAATGTTACTCAGACGGCCTTAGACAAGACACAGTTAGATCAGACAATGTTCTACAGGCTATTATCAAATAAAAAACTTAAAGGCTTGGGAGAATTGTTGGAGTTGGGTTTTGAGTATATCGTGGTTTTTCCACAGACAGCTTCAACATTACCTACTCACACACAAAAGGGCAAACAGTATATCCAGACAACCAACTTTGATGGAATCATTATGCTTGCTAACTCACACTCCTGCACTTTTAATATCAATTATGTATAGGTTGCTGACATCCCATAAGGACTCTTATACACCTACCTTTGTTAGACAGTGGAACGGTGAGCTAGACCATGCCCTCACAGACATAGAATGGCTAAACATATATCACAACCATGCCAAGGCTTCGGTCTCGGCCAGAACTCTAGAATCCAATTATAAATTCTTATCTCGTTGGTACCTTACACCAGTCAGGATAAAAAAAATATATAAGAGGTCTGATGGTAGGTGTTGGAGGGGCTGCAGGGAGGCTGGCACTCTCCTCCATATTTGGTGGACTTGTGAATTAATAACCCCGTTCTGGAGTACCGTACTGGACATAATAGACTCTAAACTAAACATTAAATTGCACAGAAGCCCAGACCTCCTGTTGTTTCAGGGGCTGCCTAAACTGACAGAGAAACCCAAAAAAACACCTTCTATACATAATGTTAAACAGCGCGAAAGCCCTCATCCCTAAAAACTGGAAATCAGACAGAATTCCTTAGACTTCCGACTGGGAGTCACAAGTAGACAGACACTTATCGTTAGAAAGATTTCGATATATGAGGGATGACAGAATTGAAATTCACGAATACATGAAAGAACTCTGGAGACCACTGATTAGATGAGCCCTAGGTACCCCACCTTTTTTAGTGCTAACACACTGCCTGGTTTCTTCCCTTTTTTTTTTTTTTTCCCTCTCCTTACCCCCCCCCCCCACTGATGATGAACCTCCCCTCCCCTCCTTCCTTCTTTCCCACTCTTATCTTTCTCCTTTTCCCTTTTCTCTCTCTTTCTCTATCTCTTTTCTCCTTACGACGAACATCGAAGTTTCCGATGTACGTCATAATTTAAGTCAACAAGGATGTTTGATGATTACACTCAACCTAGTTTTATTATGACTGAATACTTGTGTAATATTGAGTGGATTATATAACAGTTGTCCGCATGTTGTCCATATGCGAGGAATTACTATGCCCTAGAAATAAGCAGTAAGGACATGAAGCAAAGAACTCTGGACATGTGTATGTCATTAAGATGCTTATTTCCTATATTTGGTCCAGCCTTTTAAAGCCAACAGAGCAGGAGCATGCGGTATATTGGGAAAAATCTCACTTTGTGATACTGGTTGCTGTAACTTGTTGACACTCTTGTTTGTGTATTGTATTTTGTTAACTCTCAATAAAGCTTCTTTTAAAAACAAAAAAAAAATAGATTATATGTGTTCTTTATTAAAAGAAGTGTTAATTACTTTGGATATTGAGGTAACCAGTCCTCTTGACGTTCAGTCTAATAAACGTTTAAATGCTGTTTTTAAACCTCCTGTGGTTTCTCCGGGGGTTTTTCCTATTCCTGAGGCTATTTCTGATATGATTTCTAAGGAATGGAATAAGCCAGGTACTTCTTTTATTCCTTCTTCAAGGTTTAAAAAATTGTATCCTTTACCAGCAAAATCTATAGAGTTTTGGGGAAAAATCCCCAAAGTTGATGGGGCTATTTCTACTCTTGCTAAACGTACCACTATTCCTATTGAAGATAGTATCCTTTAGATAGGAAGCTTGAATCTTATCTAAGGAAGGCCTATTTATATTCAGGTCATCTTCTCAGACCTGCAATTTCTTTGGCTGATATTGCAGCTGCATCAACTTTCTGGTTGGAGAATTTAGCGCAACAGGAATTGGATTCTGACTTATCTAGCATTATTCGCTTACTGCAATATGCTAATCATTTTATTTGTGATGCCATTTTTTATATTATCAAAATTGATGTTAGATCCATGTCTTTAGCTATATTAGCTAGAAGAGCTTTGTGGCTTAAATCTTGGAATGCTGATATGACATCTAAATCTAGATTACTATCTCTTTCTTTCCAAGGTTATAATTTATTTGGTTCTCAGTTGGATTCTATTATTTCAACTGACACTGGGGGAATGGGAGTTTTTCTGCCACAGGATAAAAAAACCTAAGGGTAAATCTAAGGCTTCTAACCATTTTCGTTCTTTTCGTCAGAATAAGGAACAAAAACTCAATCCTCCCCCCAAGGAATCTGCTTCCAATTGGAATCTTTCCTCAAATTGGAATAAATCCAAGCCATTTAGGAAACCAAAGTCAGCCCCTAAGTCCGCATGAAGGTGCGGCCCTCATTCCAGCTCAACTGGTAGGGGGCTGATTAAGGTTTTTCAAGGATATTTGGATAAAATCTGTCCAAAATCAATGGATTCAGAGCATTGTCTCTCAAGGGTATCAAATAGGATTCAGAGTAAGTCCTCCTGTGAGAAAAAATTTTCTCTCACGTATCCCAGCAAATCCAGTAAAAGCTCAGGCTTTCCTGAAGTGTGTTTCAGACCTGGAGTCTTCAGGGGTAATCATGCCAGTTCCTTTTCAGGAACAAGCTTTGGGGTTTTATTCAAATCTATTTATTGTCCCAAAAAAGGAAAATTTATTCAGACCAGTTCTGTATATGAAAATTTTGAATCGTTATGGAAGAGTACCAACTTTCAAGATGGTAACTATAAGGACTATTCTGCCTTTTGTTCAGCAAGGACATTATATGTCCACAATAGACTTGCAGGATGCATACCTTCATATTCCGATTCATCCAGAACATTATCAGTTTCTGAGATTCTCTTTTCTAAACAAGCATTACCAATTTGTTGCTCTTCCATTTGGCCTAGCAACAGCTCCAAGAATCTTTTCAAAGGTTCTGGGTGCCCTACTCTCTGTAATCAGAGAACAGGGTATTGCGGTGTTTCCTTATTTGGACGATATCTTGGTACTAGCTCAGTCTTTACGTACTGCAGAATCTCACACGAATCAACTAGTGTTGTTTCTTCGGAAACATGGTTGGAGGATCAATTTACCAAAAAGTTTCTTGATTCCTCAGACAAGGGTCAACTTTTTAGGCTTCCAGATAGATTCAGTGTCCATGACTCTGTCTCTAACAGACAAGAGACGTTTAAAATTGGATGCAGCCTGCCGGCACCTTCAGTCTCAGTCATTCCCTTCAGTGGCTATGTGCATGGAAATTTTAGGTCTCATGACTGCAGCATCGGACGCGATCCCATTTGCTTGTTTTCACATGAGATCTCTACAGATTTGTATGCTGAACCAATGGTGCAGGGATTATACAAAGATATCACAATTAATATCCTTAAATCCCAATGTACGACACTCTCTGACGTGGTGGATAGATCACCATCGTTTAGTTCAAGGGGCTTCTTTTGTTCGGCCAACCTGGACTGTGATCACAACAGATGCGAGTCTTTCAGGTTGGGGAGCTGTTTGGGGATCTCTGACAGCACAAGGGGTTTGGAAATCTCAAGAGGCGAGAGTACCAATAAATATTTTAGAACTCTGTGCAATTCTCAGAGCTCTTCAGTTTTGGCATCTGTTAAAGAGAGAACCGTTCATTTGTTTTCAGACAGACAATATCACAATAGTGGCATATGTCAATCATCAGGGTGGGACTCACAGCCCCCAAGCTATGAAAGAAGTATCTCAGATAATTGCTTGGGCGGAATCCAGCTACTGTCTAATCTCTGCGGTGCATATCCCAGGTGTAGACAATTGGGAGGCGGATTATCTCAGCCGCCAGACTTTACATCCAGGGGAGTGGTCTCTCCATCCAGATGTATTTTCTCAGATTGTTCAGATGTGGGGTCTTCCAGAGATAGATCTCATGGCCTCTCATCTAAACAAGAAACTTCCCAGATACCTGTCCAGGTCCAGGGATGTTCAGGCAGAAGCAGTGGATGCGCTGACACTTCCTTGGTGTTATCATCCTGCTTACATTTTCCCGCCTCTAGTTCTCCCTCCAAGAGTGATCTCCAAAATCATCATGGAACAATCATTTGTGTTGCTGGTGGCTCCAGCATGGCCACACAGGTTTTGGTATTCGGATCTGGTTCGGATGTCCAGTTGCCCACCTTGACCACTTCCGTTACGGCCAGACCTACTATCTCAATGTCCGTTTTTCCATCAGGATCTCAAATCATTAAATTTGAAGTATGGAAATTGAACGCTTAGTACTAAGTCATAGAGGTTTCTCTGACTCAGTGATTAATACTATGTTACAAGCTTGTAAATCTGTCTCTAGAAAGATTTATTATAGAGTTTGGAAGACTTACATTTCATGGTGTTCTTCTCATAAATTCTCCTGGCATTCTTTTAGAATTCCTAGAATTTTACAGTTTCTTCAGGATGGTTTGGATAAGGGTTTGTCTGCAAGTGCCTTGAAAGGACAAATCTCCGCTCTTTCTGTTTTATTTCACAGAAAGATTGCTATACTTCCTGATATACACTGTTTTGTACAGGTTTTAGTTCGTATTAAGCCTGTTATTAAATCAATTTCTCCTCCTTGGAGTCTTAATTTGGTTCTGAAGGTTTTACAGGCTCCTCAATTTGAACCTATGCATTCTTTGGACATTAAACTACTTTCTTGGAAAGTGTTGTTCCTTTTGGCCATCTCTTCTGCTAGAAGAGTTTCTGAGCTATCTGCTCTTTCTTGTGAGTCTCCTTTTCTGATTTTTCATCAGGATAAGGCCATTTTGCGGACTTCTTTTCAATTTTTACCTAAGGTTGTGAATTCTAACAACATTAATAGAGAAATTGTTGTCCCTTCCTTATGTCCTAATCCTAAGAATTCTTTGGAAAGATCCTTGCATTCTTTGGATGTGGTAAGAGCTTTGAAATATTATGTGGAAGCTACTAAAGATTTCAGGAAGACTTCCAGTCTATTTGTTTTATTTTCTGGTCCTAGGAAAGGTCAGAAGGCTTCTGCTATTTCCTTGGCTTCTTGGTTGAAACTTTTGATTCATCAAGCTTATTTGGAGTCGGTCAGGCCCCGCCTCAGAGAATTACAGCTCATTCTACTAGATCAGTCTCCACTTCGTGGGCTTTTAAGAATGAAGCTTCAGTTGATCAGATTTGCAAAGCGGCAACTTGGTCCTCTTTGCATACATTTACTAAATTCTACCATTATGATGTATTTGCTTCTTCGGAAGCAGTTTTTGGTAGAAAAGTTCTTCAGGCAGCTGTTTCAGTTTGATTCTTCTGCTTTTGATTTAAGTTTTTTTCTTTCAATTACACTTTGCTACAATGTAAAGTAGTAAGTGTAAATCCTGTATAACAGTGTAAATTTGCTGTCCCCTCAAAATATCTCAACACACAGCTGTTAATGTCTAAGCCGTTAATGTCAAGACATGTCTAATGTCTGGCAACAAAAGTGAGTACACCCCTAAGTGGAAATGTCCAAATTGGGCCCAAAGTGTCAATATTTTGTGTGGCCACCATTATTTTCCAGCACTGCCTTAACCCTCTTGGGCATGGAGTTCACCAGAGCTTCACGAGTTGCCACTGGAGTCCTCTTCCACTCTTCCATGACAACATCTCGGAGCTGGTGGATGTTAGAGACCTTGCACTCCCTCACCTTCTGTTTGATTATGCCCCATAGATGCTCAATAGGGTTTAGGTCTGGAGACATGCTTGGCCAGTCCATCACCTTTACCCTATTATGGGAGGCGTGGACATCATTATTATCGATAGTAATGATGTCCACGCCTCATATAATGGTGATGCAACACTGAGCTACACAGCTGCTACTGTCTTTGTGAATATAGTGACCTAGAGTGTCAGAAACTTCATTTGACACATCAGGAAGGCATACCATGGAGATTTGGATCAAGCATTTCAGTTGCTGCATAGCTGAGTTACCTTTCCGGTTTTCCTTATTCCTTTTACTACGGACCTGGAATTACCAGCTATTTGGGCATTGTCTATAAACGGTGGCTACTTCCCGCATATGGATTGAGGTTCTTAGAAGTAAGTGTATTGGGATAGGGGAATTGTTACCCCACAACAGTTTATACACTGGTTTATCTTGAGTTTTCACAGAAGGAAGGCGCTGACACATTGGGGCATATCTATCAAGCTCCGGATAGAGCTCGAGGCCCTGTGTTTCTGGTGAGCCTGCAGGCTCGCCAGAAACACCAGTTATGAAGCAGCGGTCTAAAGACCGCTGCTCCATAACCTGTCCGCCTGCTCTGAGCAGACGGACAGACATCGCCGCAATTTAACCCGATCGAGTACGATCGGGTTGATTGACACCTCCCTGCTGGCGGCCAATTGGCCGCGAGTCAGCAGGGGGCGGCGTTGCACCAGCAGCTGCTGGTGCAATGTTAAGTGCGGAGAGCGTATTGCTCTCCGCATTTAACGAGTTCTTGCACTGTCGGATCAGGTCCGCAAGACCTTTGATAAATAGGGGCCCTAGTCTTTTGTACATATATATATATATATATATATATATATATAAAAAAATAAATAAATTAATATATTTAGGTTTCAAATTACGGGTCTATTTATCAAAGTTTCTTAAAGTAGAAGTGAGAGTATGGGCATGATATTCAAAACCTTGCCGGAATCCATAGAAATCACGCAAAATCGTTGAGATTTTTTTTACCTTGTATTGTAATGTAGGAGTCTCTGTTTCACATAAATAACACTACACAGCAACATAAACCTGTCTCAAGTTAAAATTTGAGTTTCCAATTTTTTTTAAGGGCTTCTCTGTACTGACGAGACTTCTTAGTATATCTCCCCTAAGCAGCAAGGTTTTGAATATCAGGCCCTGTGTAAGAATACAGTGTTATAACTAATACAGTGTTGTAACTTTCTAATTTACTCCAATTATCAATTTTTCTTTGTTCTCTTGCTATCTTTATTAGAAAAATATGGCATCTATGCTATTTTTTTAGTTCAGAACCCTGAACAGCACTTGTTTATTGGATTATTGGTCGGTTAAATTAATCCAACAATCAGCAAGAACAACCCAGGTTGTTCACCAAAAATGGGCCGGCATCTAAACTTACATTCTTACTTTTCAAATAAAGATACCAAGAGAATGAAGACAATGTGATAATAGAAGCAAATTAGAAAGTTGCTTAAAATTGCATGCTCTAAACAGGTAAAATGATATAAAACAATTTACACGATAATCCAGGCCTGGAATAAGATTGGAACTCGAGTTGATTCAAACACTAATATTCCCAGATTCCAAACCCTTCTAGGCAACCCAGAGTACCAAGATGGTACACAATCCCCAATACTGCAAAACTGGCATAGGAAAGGTATTTGGTCTACTTGGTTTCACTTTCAACTTACCTGCAGAAAATATTAAATCCTTTGAAGAGTTGAAACAAGAATTTGACCTAAGTAATCACGATTTTTTTGCATATCTGCAAGCCAGACACTATGCCATCCAGTTAATCAACACATTTTCCTGGAGATGGTCATGGGGTAAGCTTGATAATTGGCCAATTTTGTCCAAAGCAGGCCATTTTTCTATTTCCACATGGTATTTATACCTGGCCTCACCAGGGAGAATCCAACCTAGAAAATATAGCTCAAAAATTGACAAATCTTATCTCTGACAACATTGATCAGAATTTACACGTATCGCGTTCCCTATCTCTGCTTTTCCACACTACAATAGCTGAGACCTGGAAAGAGTCCCATATAAAATTAATATACCAAACTTATTATACTCCAGATAGAGGTTACAGATAGCATAATAGCTTCAACAAGTGTCCAATGTGCAGTCTTCCAGGTGCAAATTTATCACATATGATCTGGGCTATTCAAGGCGCTTAAATTAACTCCCCTCAGACTTACTCTGAAAGATATATTCTTTCTGGTAGGCAAGAACCTACCTTCAAATGAATTGAAGATAGTAAACTCGGTTATTCTTGCTGCCAGAAATCTAATCTTTAAGAAATGGAAGAGTAGGTTCCCTCCGTCAGTTATGGAAGTTAAGAATTACCTTAAAAAACAATATTTAGTCCAGCAATTAGCTACAGATTTGAACTCGGACCGAGAAATAGCTTGCTTCTTTAAAAAAATGGTCTAAGTTCATCAAAATATTTCCACCCAGAGAAATTGACCATCTGATATTCCCATTCAGAAACACTGAATTATTTTTGTTGGGTATCTGGTAGAATGGAGGGGAGAGAGGAGGGACATAGAGGAGGGTGTTTTTTTTGTTTTTTTTCACAGTTATTTTTTTTGTTTATCACAGGCTCTATTTACCAGTCCTTAGGCTATTCGTATTGTAGCGCTAAGTATCTTCTCAAGAACGCTGAGGTGCAAGAACTTTTATTCTCTTTTTGTTTTTTTTTCTCTTTATTATTTTTCAGGCAAGTTGCTGGTTGTTTGTTATTATAATTTGTATACTATAATTATAAAACCTCCAACAATGTACCACATTTTTTTGGAAAGTTTAGGATGCTATCTAACTGGAAATTATGCAATGTTGATGTATTTATTTTCCGTATTTTTCTTTTACTGTTTTTCTTTATTATCTTGCATTGTTGTTTATGATACATTGTTGGTATAAACATTAATAAAAAAAAATTAAAAAAAATTGCATGCTCTATCTGAATTACGAAAAAAAAAATTGGGTTCAGTGTCCCTTTAAATATAATGTGATACAAAAATTAAAGAATACAGCACTGTGTGTTATTAAGATTGACAAATGTCCATGTAATCTGTCAATGTGCCCTCAAAGAGAACAGAAAGAAACTTCAATAGTGTAAAATTGTTAAAACATCAAAAAGTGTCCAACTTAGTCTGGTACTCATACAGATCAGAACTTTGATAGCTCTAAGTTAAAAGCCCAGTACAAAACAGATCCAACTCCGTTGTTCACAGAGGGTTCCGAATTTAATAGTAACATTTTTTAAAACAGAAATGCTTTTTGTATAAAAACAAATAAAATATGCTCATAACAAATCAGGCAGTCCTTATTAAGTCACTCTGTGATGTTTCTGTATGCACTGTCCCTTTTCTCACTTGCACGCACCAAATAGCAAACATACAGATCCAGCTAATGTGCATATGCTTAGAGTAGCAGCTGTGTACTCGCTACCTTTAATGAGCGTCCTAGTAACGGATCAAGTGCAACCCCTCCTTGTGATGTCAGGATGCTGCAGCTCCGCCTCCGACGCAAGTTTAACCTTTCAAATTTTTCAAGGATGCAAGCCATTGTAATCCTCTTTACTTTATGCCCCTCCTTCAGTGCTGATTGGATCCTCTTCGGTGGCACACCTGAAACTTTTATCAGTATTTTCCTTTTTTGTTTCAACAACCATACTGTTTATAGAAAAACATTTAAGACGCTAATAAAATCATCAAATCTGAATACACATAATACACTTTATCTTTTATACAAATGAGCTCATGTATATAAAAATAAAATTGAGATTTAAAAAGCAATCAAACCCTGGTTTCCACAGTGTTAAGCTTAAAATAAAACCGCTAAGCCATTGTAGCTCATTCTTATTGTAGACTTTGATTTCTTCAGAATATTTACACTGCCTATGAAATCATCAAATCTGTGTACAAATAAAAACTTATATCCTTAAAGGGACAGTCTAGGCCAAAAAAAACTTTCAGGATTCAGATAGAGCATGTAATTTTAAACAATTTTCCAATTTACTTTTATCACCAATTTTGCTTTGTTATCTTGGTATTCTTAGTTGAAAACTTAACCTAAGAGGTTCATATGCTAATTTCTTAGACCTTGAAGGCCACCTCTTTTCAGAATGCATTTTAACAGTTTTTCACCACTAGAGGGTGTTAGTTCACGTATTTCATAACACTGTGCTCGTGCACGTGAAGTTATCTGGGAGCAGGCACTGATTGGCTAAACTGCAAGCATGTCAAAAGAACTGAAATAAAGGGGCAGTTTGCAGAGGCTTAGATACAAGATAATCACAGAGATTAAAAGTATATTAATATAACTGTGTTGGTTATGCAAAACTGGGGAATGGGTAATAAAGGGATTATCTATCTTTTAAAACAATAAAAATTCTGGTCTAGACTGTCCCTTTAAATTTAAAAAATATATACATTTATATCCTAGGGTAGAATCAAACCCTGGTATCCTGGTGTTAAGCTTAAATTGAAAGCACTATGCCATTATAACTATAACTATATATATGTGTGTATGTGTATGTGTGTATCTCTCTCTCTCTCTCTCTCTCTCTCTCTCTCTCTCTCTCTCTCTCTCTCTCTCTCTCTCTCTCTCTCTCTCTCTCTCTCTCTCTCTCTCTCTCTCTCTCTCTCTCTCTCTCTCTCTCTCTCTCTCTCTCTCTCTATCTCTCTCTATATATATATATATATATATATATATCTCACACACAGAAAAAGTCCAACACTCGCTTAGAAGCTCTCAGTTAAGATTAAAAGCAAAACTGGAAGAGTTAGTTACCGCATCTGGCCAAATGGGACAAGCCCAGGTACCACGTCAAGGTCTCTTCCAAAACCTGAGTCCCTAATACAGCCATACAAATGCAAGCTCTCAATCAAACAAACTGGGAACAAGTCAGGGTTCACAGACTTATGTAATCACCCTAGACATATAGACTCTGTGTGTTGTATTAATTTATTTTGTAATTGTCCCTATGGGCCTTGCACCCAGGCTTGTCTGGGATTAACTGCCTGTGACTCTGGAGACAGCACAGCTTCCTGAGAGTGCTATAGAACCCAGAGCTGAGCATGTTGCAGGGTCATGGGATGTGTACCCAGTCCAGTCTGAGAGTGCAGTCCCCTTCCGTGTTTTGTGTGTGTGTGTATATATATATATATATATATATATATATATATATAGATAGATAGATAGATAGATATTTCAACCTTTTTCTATAATTTAATTAATTTCAGCTTGGAATTGTAAAAATAGTAATAAAGTTTATATATATATATATATATATATATATATATATATAATTGGTGGTACAGCACTCTCGGTAACCATTAAGAGGAAAACACGGGAGGGGTCAGCACTCCCAGATGCGGTAACTAACTCTTCCATTGCTGCTTTTTATCTTAGTTGAGAGCTTGTAAGTGAATGCTGGACTTTTTCTGTGTGCTATAATAATGTATTATTTTTTTGTAATTTTCCCTGTTTGGGCCTTGCACCCAGGCCTGTCTGGGGTTAACTGCCTGTGACTCTAGTGACAGTGCAGCTTCCTGAGAGTGCTGTTTTGCACCCAAGGCTGTGCATGTTACAGGGTCATGGGATGTGCACCCGGTCCGGCCTGAGATTGCTGACCACTGAAAACTGAAACTTCTGGAATGTGTTGTAGCAAAACAGAATACACCGTAGTCAATATACCATGTATCTAATACATGAATATGGTAATATAGTATTATAATAGTCAATTTATCGTAGACTAACAGATGCCCAATATAAGACAAATAAATACACGGTTATACATGGTATCCTATTGAGGATGTGCACTCAGACTACTCACAAGCATTAACCTCAATCATATGAGGTAAGGGATTGGCGTCTGAAGGGAGGGTGCTGAGCCCACAAATAATCTTTTGTTCCACCAGAAGGGGAAGAATTCCTGGCATCTTTTTGATGAAACTATCCCAGCTGAATGAAGGGAGGAGAATCCGTCTCTCCGGCACCAACTGCGGCCAATGGGGTGATCCTCACAGAGATAAGAAGAGCACAAACACAGCCAACATAGTGCATACTATTTTAATAAAGGCACATATTTCCCTAAAAACATACAGGTTTGCACTCACATAAAAATCCTCAATCCATATGAGGTATCAGTAGAGCATAGCATAAAACAAGGCCCCAGATGTAGCGATTTTTGTTGGGAAACAAATAACTTCAATAAAATCCGATAAAGTCCAACTTGAGATCTGAATATAGAAATTCCGGGTACAACACTCTCAAAACCTTACGCGTTTCGAAGTACTGCGACTTCTTCATCATATATAGATAGGTAGATAGATAGATAGATAGATAGATAGTAAGATATAAAGTTCCTATATATAAAGTTTTTTTATTAAAGAATTTTTAATTTTTTTTATTTTATATATAAAATTACATCACATATAAAGAGAATGTTCATATTTCAATACAAAATTCCATTCATATTTACATATCATTTGTCAACATCAAATAATGTACTATAAAATGTGATATAATTAATAGTCCTTGTTTAGTCCTTTTGGTATAAAAGTATCTAATTTATAGATCCACTGTATTTCTAATTTTCCCAGTTTATTATTAATATATCCTGCTCTCCAAATTTTAATCCATTGGGATTTGTATTATGTTTTTCTTTAAAATGTTCCAATACAGAATGTTTTTGGAAACCATTTTTTTTTATTTCTTATATATTTACCTATCCTTATATGTAGGGTTCTTGATGTTCTACCTACATACTGTAGATTGCAGATAAATTTGATTAGATATATCACATTGCATGTTATATGTTTTTAGTTACTTGCACAGAACTCAAATAACAAATTCCAGAATTTACTTATGTTTATACTTGTGTCTATACTGTTCTTCTTTCTTTTGACTGCTATTTTTATTCTGTTTTCTTTCTTCTCTATGTACTGTTTCTCCCTATTATTGGGGGTTATGTCACCAATCTTCCAATTTCCTTTCTCTGAAAAAGTTACTTTTCCTCACTGTAAGAACTGAGAGGCTCATAATAATTTTTCAATTCTATAATTTCTGTCTTGCAGGAAAATTAGAATTTTTACTTCTATTTGATCTTTTATTATTTTTTACTATTTCTAATTTATCTTTCTTTCCTTCAGAATTATTGTATCTTTTATAAATGATCTCTCCATTCCCTTCTCTTCTTCTATATCTCACTGGTTGATCAATATACCTACTTTATTTATTTTAATTTCTCTTAAATTAATTTCAGATCTCTGCTTTTTATATTCCCTTTTTTTGGATCTTTAATTCAATGGTTTTCTTATTTCAAATGTTAAATACTCTTGTTCATTTCTTTCATATCTTTTTTCATTCCAGTTTTATATTTTTCTCTTAGATCTACTATTATCTATTTACTTTCTTCTAAATAGTAATTTTTGGCCCTATTATATTTCTTTTTTTAACCACCTTCACCTGTTCCATTAAATTAACAAGATTTGTTTTTATTTCTTTACTCTCCAAGTATTTTTCTGTCTCCATACATTTCATTAGATTTTCCTCAATCACACTGATTTCATTATAAATCTCTAACTCTTTTTTCCTTACCACTATTATTAACATTTCTGAGTGCATTCTTCTAATATAGTGTTCCATTTGTTTAAAAATTCAATATTCCCTTCACCAAATGATGGCTTCTTAATTGTTCTTAAACCCTTAGGTGTTATACCTTCACATAAATATCTCTCTGAGGTAATTAGCTCTAAATCAAATCATGCTATACCTTCACATAAATATCTCTCTGAGGTAATTAGCTCTAAATCAAATCATGCTATACCTTCATATAAATATCTCTCTAAGGTAATGACCTCTAATCAAATCATACTATATTATAATTTTTCTAAATCCTTCATTAAATCTTCAACATATTTTTTTTTAATACTATCATTATGTTTTTTCAATATCTACAAGAAACATAATGGCCTAGATAACGAGTTGTGCATTAGGGTTAAAAAGCAGCGTTGGCCAGTCCCAACGCTGCTTTTTAACGTCCGCTGGTATTACAGGCCTTGCAGGTACAGGTGTACCGCTCACTTTTTTGGCCAGACTCGGAAATACCGCAAATTCATTTACGTAAATTGCGTATCCTCTTTTTCAATGGGACTTGCACAGCGCCGGCATTACCAGTCTGACAAAAAGTGAGCGGTAGACCCTCTCCTGTCAAGACTGGTACTGCATTTAAAAGTCAGTAGTTAAGAGTTTTACACTACAACGCCGTAGCATAAAACTCTTAACTAAAGTGCTAAAAAGTACACTAACACCCATAAACTACCTATTAACCCCTAAACCGAGGCCCTCCCACATCGCAAACACTAAAAGAAATATTTTAACCCCTAATCTGCTGAACCGTACAGCGCCGCCACTATAATAAATATATTAACCCCTAAACCGCCGCACTCCCGCCTCGCAAACACTAGTTAAATATTATTAACCCCTAATCTGCCGCCCCAATGTCGCCACCACTATATTAACGTTATTAACCCCTAAATCTAAGTCTAACCCTAACACCCCCTAACTTAAATATAATTAAAAGAAATCTAACTAAAAATTCCTATCATTAACTAAATTATTCATATTTAAAACTAAATACTTACCTGTAAAATAAACCCTAAGATAGCTACAATATAACTAATAGTTACATTGTATCTAGTTTAGGATTTATTTTACAGGCAAGTTTGTATTTATTTTAACTAGGTAGAATAGTTATTACATAGTTATTAACTATTTACTAACTACCTAGTTAAAATAAATACAAAAGTACCTGTAATATAAAACCTAACCTAAGTTACAATTACACCTAACACTACACTATAATTAACTAACGGCTAGATTTGGAGTTTGGCGTTAGCCGTGAAAACCAGCGTTAGAGGCTCCTAACGCTGGTTTTAGGCTAACTCCGGTATTTGGAGTCACTCAAAAAAGGGTCTAACGCTCACTTTTCAGCCGCGACTTTTCCATACCGCAGATCCCCTTACGTCAATTGCGTATCCTATCTTTTCAATGGGATCTTTCTAACTCCGGTATTTAGAGTTGTGTCTGAAGTGAGTGTTAGAAATCTAACGACAAAATTCCAGCCGCAGAAAAAAGTCAGTAGTTAAGAGCTTTTTGGGCTAACGCCGGTTCATAAAGCTCTTAACTACTGTACTCTAAAGTACACTAACACCCATAAACTACCTATGTACCCCTAAACCGAGGCCCCCCCCACATCGCCGCCACTCGATTAAATTTTTTTAACCCCTAATCTGCCGACCGCCACCTACATTATACTTATGTACCCCTAATCTGCTGCCCCTAACACCGCCGACCCCTGTATTATATTTATTAACCCCTAATCTGCCCCCCACAATGTCGCCTCCACCTGCCTACACTTATTAACCCCTAATCTGCCGAGCGGACCTGAGCGCTACTATAATAAAGTTATTAACCCCTAATCCGCCTCACTAACCCTATAATAAATAGTATTAACCCCTAATCTGCCCTCCCTAACATCGCCGACACCTAACTTCAATTATTAACCCCTAATCTGCCGACTGGAGCTCACCGCTATTCTAATAAATGTATTAACCCCTAAAGCTAAGTGTAACCCTAACACTAACACCCCCCTAACTTAAATATAATTTACATCTAACGAAATTAATTATCTCTTATTAAATAAATTATTCCTATTTAAAGCTAAATACTTACCTGTAAAATAAATCCTAATATAGCTACAATATAAATTATAAATTACATTGTAGCTATTTTAGGATTAATATTTATTTTACAGGCAACTTTGTAATTATTTTAACCATGTACAATAGCTATTAAATAGTTAAGAACTATTTAATAGTTACCTAGTTAAAATAATTACAAAATTACCTGTAAAATAAATCCTAACCTAAGTTAGAATTAAACCTAACACTATACTATCATTAAATTAATTAAATAAAATACCTACAATTACCTACAATTAAACCTAACACTACACTATCAATAAATAAATTAAATACAATTCCTACAAATAACTACAATGAAATAAACTAACTAAAGTACAAAAAATAAAAAAGAACTAAGTTACAAAAAATAAAAAAATATTTACAAACATAAGAAAAATATTACAATTTTAAACTAATTACACCTACTCTAAGCCCCCTAATAAAATAACAAAGACCCCAAAAATAAAAAAATGCCCTACCCTATTCTAAATTACTAAAGTTCAAAGCTCTTTTACCTTATCATCCTACCTTGTCTTCACCTCACCAGGTATCACCGATCCGTCCTGGCTCCAAAATCTTCATCCAACCCAAGCGGGGGCTGGCGATCCATCATCCGGTGGCTGAAGAGGTCCAGAAGAGGCTCCAAAGTCTTCATCCTATCCGGGAAGAAGAGGCGATCCGGACCAGCAACCATCTTAATCCGATGACGACCGGCTCCATCCTGAAGACCTCCACCGCGGACCCATCTTCTTCCGGCGACGTCCAACTGAAGAATGACGGTTCCTTTAAGGGACGTCATCCAAGATGGCGTCCCTCGAATTCTGATTGGCTGATAGGATTCTATCAGCCAATCAGAATTAAGGTAGGAATATTCTGATTGGCTGATGGAATCAGCCAATCAGAATCAAGTTCAATCCGATTGGCTGATCCAATCAGCCAATCAGATTGAGCTCGCATTCTATTGGCTGTTCCGATCAGCCAATAGAATGCGAGCTCAATCTGATTGGCCCCGCCCCCGCTTGGGTTGGATGAAGATTTTGGAGCCAGGACGGATCGGTGATACCTGGTGAGGTGAAGACAAGGTAGGATGATCTTCAGGGGCTTAGTGTTAGGTTTATTTAAGGGGGGTTTGGGTTAGATTAGGGGTATGTGGGTGGTTGGTTGTAATGTTGGGGGGGGTATTGTATTTTTTTTTTACAGGCAAAAGAGCTGAACTTCTTGGGGCATGCCCCGCAAAGGGCCCTGTTCAGGGCTGGTAAGGTAAAAGAGCTTTGAACTTTAGTAATTTAGAATAGGGTAGGGCATTTTTTATTTTGAGGGTCTTTGTTATTTTATTAGGGGGCTTAGAGTAGGTGTAATTAGTTTAAAATTGTTGTAATATTTTTCTTATGTTTGTAAATATTTTTTTATTTTTTGTACTTTAGTTAGTTTATTTCATTGTAGTTATTTGTAGGAATTGTATTTAATTTATTTATTGATAGTGTAGTGTTAGGTTTAATTGTAGGTAATTGTAGGTATTTTATTTAATTAATTTAATGATAGTATAGTGTTAGGTTTAATTCTAACTTAGGTTAGGATTTATTTTACAAGTAATTTTGTAATTATTTTAACTAGGTAACTATTAAATAGTTCTTAACTATTTAATAGCTATTGTACATGGTTAAAATAATTACAAAGTTGCCTGTAAAATAAATATTAATCCTAAAATAGCTACAATGTAATTATAATTTATATTGTAGCTATATTAGGATTTATTTTACAGGTAAGTATTTAGCTTTAAATAGGAATAATTTATTTAATAAGAGATAATTAATTTCGTTAGATGTAAATTATATTTAATTTAGGGGGGTGTTAGTGTTAGGGTTACACTTAGCTTTAGGGGTTAATACATTTATTAGAATAGCGGTGAGCTCCAGTCGGCAGATTAGGGGTTAATAATTGAAGTTAGGTGTCGGTGATGTTAGGGAGGTCAGATTAGGGGTTAATACTATTTATTATAGGGTTAGTGAGGCGGATTAGGGGTTAATAACTTTATTATAGTAGCGCTCAGGTCCGCTCGGCAGATTAGGGGTTAATAAGTGTAGGCAGGTGGAGGCGACGTTGTGGGGGGCAGATTAGGGGTTAATAAATATAATATAGGGGTCGGTGATGTTAGGGCAGCAGATTAGGGGTACATAGGGATAATGTAAGTAGCGGCGGTTTACGGAGCGGCAGATTAGGGGTTAATAATAATATGCTGGGGTCAGCGATAGTGGGGGCGGCATATTAGGGGTTAATAAGTGTAAGGTTAGGGGTGTTTAGACTCGGGGTACATGTTAGAGTGTTAGGTGCAGACGTAGGAAGTGTTTCCGCATAGCAAACAATGGGGCTGCGTTAGGAGCTGAACGCGGCTTTTTTGCAGGTGTTAGGTTTTTTTTCAGCTCAAACAACCCCATTGTTTCCTATGGGGGAATCGTGCACGAGCACGTTTTTGAGGCTGGCCGCTTGGGTAAGCAACTCTGGTATCGAGAGTTGAAGCTGCGTTAAATATGCTCTACGCTCCTTTTTTGGAGCCTAACGCAGCCTTTATGTGGACTCTCAATACCAGAGTTATTTTTATGGTGCGGCCAGAAAAAAGCCGGCGTTAGCTTTTCGGGTCGTTACCGACAAAACTCCAAATCTAGCCGTAAATTAAATACAATTAAATAAATTACATACAATTAGCTAAATTAAATTAAATTAGCTAAAGTACAAAAAAAAACACTAAATTACAGAAAATAATAAACAAATGACAGATATTTAAATGAATTACACCTAATCTAATAGCCCTATTAAAATAAAAAACCACCCCCAAAATAAAAAAAACCCTAGCCTAAACTACCAATAGCCCTTAAAAGGGCCTTTTGCGGGGCATTGCCCCAAAGTAATCAGCTCTTTTACCTGTAAAAAAAAATACAAACAACCCCCCCAACAGTAAAACCCACCACCCACACAATCAACCCCCCAAATAAAATACTATCTAAAAAAACCTAAGCTCCTCATTGCCCTGAAAAGGGCATTTGGATGGGCATTGCCCTTAAAAGGGCAGTTAGCTCTTTTGCCGCCCAAACCCTAATCTAAAAAATAAAACCCACCCAATACACCCTTAAAAAAACATTAACCCCCTGAAGATCGACTTACCGGGAGAAGTCTTCATCCAAGCCTGGCGAAGTGGTCCTCCAGACGGTCAGAAGTGGTCCTCCAGAAGTCTTCATCCAGATGTCATCTTCTATCTTCATCCATTCGGCGCAGAGAGGGTCCATCTTCAAGACATCCGACACCGAGCATCCTCTTCTGGCGACGACTAATACAGAATGAAGGTACCTTTAAGTGATGTCATCCAAGATGGCGTCCCTTAGATTCCGATTGGCTGATAGAATTCTATTAGCCAATTGGAATTAAGGTAGGAAAAATCCTATTGGCTGATGCAATCAGCCAATAGGATTGAAGTTCAATCCTATTGGCTGATCCAATCAGCCAACAGAATGCGAGCTGATGACATACACAACATCACTGGTCCTGAGTGGAAACTGACAGTGATACAATTATCAGCACTAGTAGCGTGATTCAGTGGGTTAACTAGTGCTGCTGAATGTATTAGCGGCAGTTTCCACTCAGGACCAGCAGTGCAGTACTTATACTATGTAATTAACCCATTTGTGAGGGTTAAACATGTAGAGGTGCAGGTCACTAGTCTTAATACTGCATACTCTACAGAAAAAGAGTATGTCATTTTTAAACTATAATGTCCCTTTAATTTCTAAATACGGTGATACATATATATATGTATGTATATATATATATATATATATATATATATATATATATATATGTATATATATGTATGTGTGTGTGTGTGTGTGTGTGTGTGTGTGTTTCTTGGGGTTATCACAGCCGGTGCCTCAACAGCATCTGAGCTCACCGCATGTCACTGAGTTGGATAAATATGCCCCCAAGAGTGGAGCGCTCACAATTTACGCCCGCCAGGTCAGCGCAACTTGAGAGCTAGCGTAAAGGGTAGGAGAAGAAAAAAAGTTCCATTAAACATGTCATAAATACACTTAAAAGTACAGTTACACTCATATAAACACTGTCTGATAAAAATTATTAAAACAAAATTAAAAAGTTATTGGAGCTCAAAGATATATGGTATAAGGTGTTTGGGGGAAAAAACCTGCAAAGGGCTTTAACCTATATATGCATACATAGATATGTCTAAATATGTGTATGTATGTGTATATGTATATATATGTGTATGTATGTGTATATATATGTGTATATATATATATATATATATATATATATATATATATACACTGTGTGTGTGTGTGTATGTGTGTGTGTATATATATATATATATATATATATGTATATATATATATATATATACATAGATGTGTGTGCATAAGTATTTATTAGAGAAGGGCACTTGTTTTCGTACAAATGCACATTTATACCAAAAATCTAATTTTTGTTTATGAATGAATGCTCCAGCATAATTTAAAGACAATGTGAAAATTCTGATAAAATTTGTCAGTATTTTTTTGTTTCCTTTAAATTACTTTTAAAGGGATAATACTTACCTCTTGCCAGGTCTCTGGCCGCTCTAAACGGAGGCTTAGGGTTCCATTTATCAAGCTCCATACGGAGCTTGAAGGGTCTAAAGACCGCTGCTCCATAACCTGTCCGCCTGCTCTGAGGAGGCGGACAGACATCGCTGGAAATCAACCCGATCGAATACGATCAGATTGATTGACACCCCCTGCTAGTGGCCTACTTTGAGTGGCATCTGTTCTAGCCAATCATAGCCTCACCATGCGCCCCATGTAAAATTAACTGAACGCTCCTGTGCTCGGAACTCATTCATCTTAATGCAATGCGCATGCGAGACTACTTACGCTACTTGCGTAACTGAATAAGGGAAACCTGAGGTCCGCTTACAGTAAACAGTGCATCTGTTTGTAGGAAAAAGTAAATTGACGATTTCTCTTTTTTAATATTAACTATTTACTAGCTATAACGGGAGACAGGAAGGCGCCAATAGGGTGATATCGCCTCAAACAAAACTAAATGTGGGGAGGGTGAGAGCAATACTCACAAGAGGAGCAGCACTGCGACGTGCCTGAAAGAGCAGACCGGGACCTCAGCGTCGCCCGGAAGATCACAAAGGCGGCAGCAAATCCTCGATCAGGAACGTACCTGGTGTGACTAATCTGGATCCTAGTGTGATAACACACCTTCCTCTCTGTGTTCAGAGATTCTGTACGCTTACAGGAGGAAATCAAGTGGCAGTAGACAGGGAACCAACTCCGGTTACTCAAAAGTAGCACAATTCAAAGTAGGAAAGAGGGGAGATCAAACTCCAGCAGAGTAAATATAAAACAAATTTATTAAAATGTTTTAAAATCAAGCAATGCGTTTCTCGGCTACACAGAGCCATTTCATCAGGCTATAATACATGTTCTAACAAGCCTGCTGCTTAAATACCTCCTCTAACCAATCCAGTAACATCCAAATCTACACACCCCTAACAAGACGGCTTGCGTCTCAATAACTAATAGACAGCTGACAGACACAATCATTTAAAAAGTAAATTGTTGTCTTTGTGTTGAGCTCACACTATATGTTAATAACCTAACTGTATTATAGTGGGGTAGGTTTTTGTTAATATAGTTATTAAGTAATAAATATAAAAATATAAAAATAACATGGCGAACAACTATTTAAACTACCAAAAAGAACCATTGTTGGTATTTGGTTACCTTACTGGATCTTTCTTTTTCCTTTCCCCATAGATAATGATTTATGATATTATGATGTATCATACATTTGAATCTAAAAATATACAAACATATAAACTTAAAAAATAACCTCATATATACAGGCTAAGTACAAATTAATACTGCAGTGTTTCTCAATAATATTAAAGCAATAATCTAGCAAGAAAGCTCATTCAATTAGAAAAAAATATTGTACAATACATGTAAATACATAGATAAATTAGTTTTCAACCCTTAAAAATATTAAATATTGGGGGGCGGAGCCGACCAGCAAGCTTAATGGTTGCACTACACTTGAGCTCCGGCTAATGATCTCTTTAATGGGCACCCTATAACACATAGCTGACCATCACTGGGTCACCAACCACTGCTGCTAAACACAGTAAGCTGGACGCAAACTTCCTCACTGGCTGAAGGAGAAACGGAGCCCGGAGGTAACGAGCACAGCACAAGGCCTATCAGCGACGCTCAGAAAGTGCCGACACAGCGCTGCGGGGTCCTGGTCTCTTGGCTTACAACTAGAAGAGGAGAGACCGAGACGCTTGCCGCCCACAGATGAATAAGCTTGATGGCTTCCAAGATATAAATAGTACAGAGTGGGTTCACAGAGGTGGCGTGCATTAGGCCCATTAACCGGAGTGACGCAGGTACGATATCAGATCCAGGCGATTAACATCACGCAGAAGGTGAGCCATAATTACACTATAAGGCCACATTGCTGAAGCAGACTATACCTAATATCTGAGACACTATATTACCTACCTGCTCGGAGGCCTCAGCTTTTTTACAGACTGGCCTTCCATAAGCACATCATTTGTGATCCAGAGTTTACTGGTATCTGCCTCCATACCCACATAGAGGAGGTCACTAGGCCCCACAGACTCATCTGTAGTTTGCGGAGCAGAGGTAACCAGAACGAAATTTACAATTCTATAAAAGCACTGCATCATCACAGCCCTCGATGTAAAACAGCACTTACTCCTCATTTGTAACCCCTAAAAAAGAAAAAAAAAATAAGAAAAGACTCACAAAATGGCCGCCAAAAATAAAAATAAAACAGACAAGACACTGAAGGGGAACATAAATACAGGGGGTAAATTGAACTCTTATTTTAAAAGCCAAGATGCATGCACCACTGGAGAACTGAGACTACAGGCCCCTGATTCACCAGATCCCATGCCTCAGGCTGCTGCTGCAGCCATGGATGATATGACCCCTATCACACGTGCCGACCTTCAGACTCTGTCTACCAAAGTAGACCTTTCTGCTATTGTACAGAAAGTCAGCAAAGCCATAAAAGATGGCCTAGCAGAAGTGAAGAGAGATATCCGTGAACTGGGAGACAGGGTGCTCGAGTTGGTGGAGCAAATAGAGGAGGTTAACAAATCTGCAGACAACACCACACAAGCTTTTCAATACCAGCATGATGCCATTGAACGTCTACAGGTCCAAATGGAAGACCTTGATAACAGGGGACGGAGACAGAACCTTAGGATAAGAGGTATCCCCGAGAAGATACTCCCGCAACAACTTTCCTCCTACCTTCAGAACCTTTTTAAATTCCTGCTTGACCCAGAGAAAGAACCCATCGCTCTTGAGAGGCCTCACAGGGCCCTGAGGCCAAAACCTCCTGACAATCTACCGCCAAAGGACGTCATCCTGTGCTGCCATAGATTTACGGAAAAAGAAAAGCTCCTGCAGGCAGCCAGGAGAAAGTCTCCAATTTACTTCGGAGAAGATGCCCTACAAATCTATTCTGACCTTAGCCCGATCACCCTGGCCAAACGTAAGGAGGCTAGATACTTAACCCTGCACTTACAAGACTTAGGGATAGCCTACAGAAGGGGGTTCCCTTTTGCTATTAAGGTGCTGAAGGACGAGAAAACCTCTGTCTATCGAGGTCCGGAAGATCTCGAGCTATTCTGCAAGCAGTTGAACATTGCACTCCCATCTTTACCCAAGATCTCAGAAGCCACAAAGGGGGGAAATCAGAGGAGACCATCGTCACCTAAACCACAAAGAGGAAACTGGTCCACTAGACCAACCAAGAGAAGAAACACCACAATGCCAGATTCCCCTATCCACTCATAGGATCCACCATGAAAAAATGTCTGATGATAGAGGTTTTCTTTTCTTTGCTTCTTTTATTCATTGATAAATTTATAGTTCAGATACGGGACTTATCATTAAGACTGTCCAGCTTTATTCATATAAACCCAGTTGATTGAGACAGATATCATTAGGTAACCTGATCATACTAGAATATCTTTTGCCCAGTAATGAGTTGAAAGGCTAAGCCACCAGCCTTTGTTCCCCCCTGCTCACCTATTGTTTAGTTAGATGAGTAACAATAGAAATGTTTCTCTTATGTTCTATTTGTGTGTTTATTTTTGTTTGTTTGCTGTACTGACTGATTGTACTGCCATGTTTATTTCCATTAGATCTCTACTTCAGGGATTTCGTAGCTATACCAGCTCTGACCACCTATATTTCTCAACAGCCATGCTGATGTGTTCTGACCACAGGGGGCCTCTCTGTACTCCAAGCATCTCTCCTTCCCAGGTAAGACAGATCCAACAAACGTTCACTATCCTCAAAGACCATGACGGGACCTAACATACAGATTATATCCCAAAACGCAAAGGGCCTTAATTCACCTAGCAAACGTTCAGTCGCCCTAAAACATTTTGCTAAAAGCTCCCATTCTATTATTTTTCTACAAGAAACCCATTTCGTAGCCGGTTCAGAACCTTCTCTGATATCAAGAGACTTCCCCATTAGCTACCATAACGCATACCACACCAAGAAACAGGGAGTTAGCATACTATTTCATAAACATTTGCAGTTTCAGCTGCACAATAAAGTTGTAGACACAGAGGGAAGGATTATTATTCTGGTAGGGCTTTTGTTTAATAACCCAATTACCCTGGTCAATGTTTATGCCCCCTCTAGTCGAGGACGAAGGTTCTTTCAAAGAGCGCTCTCCCTTATCTTAGAACAAAGGAGAGGCCCAATAGTGATGGGCGGGGATTTTAACACCACACTGGATCCAGTCATGGACTCCTCCACAAAACATGGGCAGACTAGGACTAGGGCGCCAAACACATTGCTTGCCTGCGTAGAAGAATTAAGCCTCATAGACGTTTGGAGGATACAACACCCAACGCAACACAACTACACCTTCTATTCCCACCCCTGGGCCACCTACACCCGTATAGATTATTTATTCATTGACAGGAACCACCTGTCTCTCTTAAAAGACTCTGACATCCAACCCACGGCATGGTCTGACCACTCAGCCATAAGTCTAGTTTTAGAATGGCCTGACACACCAACAACATCCTTTACTTGGAAAATGGATGACTCACTTCTACACTACCCCCCAATCCATGAAGGGTTACAAAAAGCAATTAATGAATACTTTCAATTTAACTGTAATGGAGACTCACACCCTAGCTCTATTTGGGAGGCGCACAAGGCGTTTATCCGAGGTGAATGTATAAAACAAAAAATCAAAATGAAAAAACGCTATCAGTCCTCATTAGCGTCCCTAACAACACAACTACACAGCTTAGAGACACAACACAAACACGATCTGTCAAATAGAACACTTCTATCGCAGGTTACCAAGACTAGGCAGAATATTAACAACATACTATCCAAAGAAGCACAGAGAAAAGCTTTGGCATGGAAGAAAATGTATTTCTTCGAAAACAACAGAGCAGGACCTAGATTGGCTAGGCTACTGAACCAGCAGTCCACAAAATCCCACATTCATAAACTTATAACCCCGTTAGGCCAACAACTAATAGATAGTGAGGAAATTGCAGATCAGTTATTACTCAGAACTGTATAACTTGCAGACAGACAGATCCCCGAATAGACTGACTACTCTCCAGGCTTACATCACAGTGGCTAATCTCCCAAAAATACAGTCACAGCTACGGGATGACTTTGAAGCACCCATTTCCCTCCAAGAAATTCTTTCGGTGATTGCGAAATTGCCTTCTAGAAAGAGCCCAGGCCCAGATGGGTTCAATAGTATTTATTATAAAACATTCAGATCCTCGCTTGCCCCCCACCTTTTGAACTTATTTCAAACTATTGATGAAGGGAATACACTATCCACAGAAATGCAACAAGCCCACATTTCAGTTATTTTAAAATCTGGCAAAATACCCACAGACCCTAAAAGCTATAGGCCCATTTCACTGCTAAATGTGGATCTAAAAATCCTGGGTAAGATCCTAGCCAAAAGACTGAACAAAATACTAGAGAATATCATACACACCGATCAGGTCAGATTTATCCCCCACAGAGAGGCAAGGGATAATACAATAAGAGCCCTGACCCTCATGTCCTATTCTAAATGTCATAATATACCGACGGTCTTCTTGGCAACAGATGCCGAGAAGGCCTTTGATAGGCTCAATTGGCAGTTCCTTAGAGAAACCCTATTAGCTATTGGGTTGGGACCGCGTATGCTTAACAGAATCTTCAGTTTATATGCACGCCCCACTGCAAAAGTTAAGGCAAACAGTATCCTCTCACGCTCGTTCCAAATTAGAAATGGAACAAGACAGGGATGTCCCTTATCTCCCCTGTTGTTCGTACTCACAATGGAAGTAATGGCAGCCCATGTGCGAAATAATCATTCTATAAAAGGAATAGAAATTGGCCCTCATAGTTTCAAGGTAGCCCTATACGCGGATGACGTCCTCTTTACTATCACAGACCCGGCCCAGTCCCTAACAGCAATTATGCACACCTTCACAGATTTGGGAAATTCTCTAATTTCGCAGTAAACATGACCAAGTCAGAGTTACTTAATGTGTCCCTTAGACGGAAGGAATTTATGAAACTCGCAGAAATCTGCCCACTCAGGCTTAGAACAGACTCCATAAAATATTTAGGCATTTATCTATCTCCGAGCCCTACCACCCTTTTTAAAAATTTTTTTGAAGATCTATTGCAGTCAACGCAAAAAGAATTAAATACCTGGGCGACAAAACCCCTGTCCTGGTGGGGGAAAATACAGTGCATAAAAATGACAACACTACCAAGAGTCCTTTACACACTTCAAGCCCTCCCCATAGCATTACCTGGTTGGTTCCCACTACGGCTCCAAAATTACATAAACAGGTTTGTCTGGGGCACTAGCAAACCCCGGGTAAACAAAACCACAATGTACAGACCTACTCTGGCAGGTGGGCTGGGTCTACCGAACATTCGGGTATATATCGATGCTATAGTACTTCAGAGGGTGTATGACTGGCACACCTCATCAGAGCATAAGGCCTGGATAGCAATAGACTCTCAAATATTAAGGGTTCCCTTGGTGGGAGCTCTCTGCTGGATCCCCAAATCCTTGAGACCCCCACGCTGCATAATACTTCCTATACATCAATATTTTTTTGAAGCATGGGACACAATTAAACATGAAAGACAAGATATTTCAGGGCCTAGATCCCCTCTCTTCCCTATCCTACTAAACGCGGAACTCATAGGAGGACTAGATAAGGACTTTCAGAGAGGAACAGAATGGGGATACACCACTCCACTAAATGAGTTTCTAAGAGATGGCAAACTCAGGAACAGAGAGGAGTTAAAGGAAGTGGCACATGGCGCGTATCACCCGTGGCTAAAATATATGCAGCTTACACACTTTCTTAACACTACACCATTTAAGACAGACTTTTTGAGACCAATGACCACATTCGAGAAACTCTGCTCAGCCAGTATACCAACACTCCACACACTTTCCAAAATGCACTACATGCTACAGACTTACATGAGAGACGAACTTCCTACATACACCATCAATTGGCACAGGGAACTAGGAGATACTTTAAACGCAGAGGAATGGAGATTAATATTTCATTGCACTAAAAAATCGTCAACCTCCCCAAAAATTCTAGAACTAAACTTTAGGGTATTAACACGTTGGTACCTAACCTGACAAGACTACACTCTATTTACCCAAGCTCCAGTGATCTGTGCTTGAGGGGTTGTAAAAAAAGAGGTAGCTACCTCCATATGTGGTGGGAGTGCGATATAGTAAAGCAACTCTGGCAATATATAGAGGACCATTTCAGGAACAGCCTAATCACAGATCTCCGCCTGACACCCCAGATAGCATTGCTAAACAGAGTCCCTCATATATCATGTAAACTTAGGAGGCAAGTGCTTCAGGTCGGAATTAATGGCGCCAAGCCTCTGATAGCCTTAAGATGCAAATCACCTATTCCCCTGACTGGACAAATGTGGTTAGCCAAAAATGATGAGTTGCTAAGCCTAGAGGAGTTCGGGTATCTTAAAAGGCTTAGGCTATAATTTTTCCATAATATGAGATTCCATTGGGAAGAATCACTGATACCGACTAGACCCCAGCCCAACCTGACTTTAGCACAACCAGACCTTGATCCAATGTGATGCGTGGAGACGGGGGGGGGGGCTCCCCCTCTGTGAAGAGGATAACATATGGGCTGCTCCATATATCTGTTAGATGTTACAACTAATACCATAACTGAAATTAGCTGAAATCCCTAGTATAACATGCGATTATAAGAACTAGCTAGAGGTAGAAGGGTAAGATCAATACCTGATTAATTATCCATGGTGTATACCACTCTCCCGAGTAGTTGAGATAATGCTATCGGTCAGTAATGTTTTGTTTACTTGTTTCTTGTTTTTTTTGTTTTTTTTTCTTTACTTGTGATGTGTTATATTTAGTTATATAAATAACCATCTTGGAACGCCCTTGTAAATGAAAGTACGACTAACAAAATGTAACCCTTTTACGGTAAGTGTACCGTTGTTTGTAACCTTTTCTTTATTTCGTGCCTACAATCAATAAAGATGGAATTTAAAAAAAAAAAAAATTAAATATTTGAGATACAATTTTAAACTCCCTTAAATAAAAAAACCCAAGTCTAAGGAAGTAAATTACCAGCTATTGACAGATCATATTAGTGAGTATGTTACAACACATGATCAATCTTTCTACCGCATTAGCGGTCTAAATTATTTGCCTATTCCAAAAGGGCATAACGTTATAAATTGTGATATTCTGTACAATTCTCTAAGTGGAGATATAAATAGTTCATAACACATTAACAGTAGTACTTAAAATATCAAAAGGTATAAACATAAAAATAACAACTATAATAATCTTGAAAAGCTGCAAGATCAATGTTCATATTGAGACCTAATGGATGTAGAGTTTGAAGTCTGTAAATCCAGAATGTCTCCCTCTGTCTGAGCCTAAAAACATGATTATAAAAGTCAGATCTAGGGATATGCTCTATAGGAGTAATTTTCAGACAATGTAAATTACCACTATGTTTGATATTGCAGTGTCTGGACACACTATGTAGTTTGAAATTGATTTTAATATTTCTAAAGTGTTCTGACCATCTCACACTCAAACGTCTACAGGTGCGCCTCACATATTGGAACCCACAAAAACAGGATAGCAAGTAAATCACATAGTTGGATGCCCAAGTCATCCGACTACCCATTTTGTATGTTTTGGACGTCACGTTAGATTGAAAGGTGTTAACGTTGTGTGTTATATAGTTACACATTTTACATTTTTTGGCCTAGATTTGGAGTTCGGCGGTAAAAGGGCTGTTAACGCTCCGCGGGCTTTTTTCTGGCCGCACCATAAAATTAACTCTGGTATCGAGAGTTTAATCAAATGCTGCGCTAGGCTCCAAAAAAGGAGCGTAGAGCATTTTTACCGCAAATGCAACTCTCGATACCAGAGTTGCTTACGGACGCGGCCGGCCTCAAAAACGTGCTCGTGCACGATTCCCCCATAGGAAACAATGGGGCTGTTTGAGCTGAAAAAAAACCTAACACCTGCAAAAAAGCAGCGTTCAGCTCCTAACGCAGCCCCATTGTTTCCTATGGGGAAACACTTCCTACGTCTGCACCTAACACTCTAACATGTACCCCGAGTCTAAACACCCCTAACCTTACACTTATTAACCCCTAATCTGCCGCCCCCGCTATCGCTGACCCCTGCATATTTTTTTAAACCCCTAATCTGCCGCTCCGTAAACCGCCGCAACCTACGTTATCCCTATGTACCCCTAATCTGCTGCCCTAACATCGCCGACCCCTATATTATATTTATTAACCCCTAATCTGCCCCCCTCAACGTCGCCGACACCTGCCTACACTTATTAACCCCTAATCTGCCGAGCGGACCTGAGCGCTACTATAATAAAGTTATTAACCCCTAATCCGCCTCACTAACCCTATCATAAATAGTATTAACCCCTAATCTGCCCTCCCTAACATCGCCGACACCTAACTTCAATTATTAACCCCTAATCTGCCGACCGGAGCTCACCGCTATTCTAATAAATGTATTAACACCTAAAGCTAAGTCTAACCCTAACACTAACACCCCCCTAAATTAAATATAATTTACATCTAACGAAATAAATTAACTCTTATTAAATAAATGATTCCTATTTAAAGCTAAATACTTACCTGTAAAATACATCCTAATATAGCTATAATATAAATTATAATTATATTATAGCTATTATAGGATTAATATTTATTTTACAGGTAACTTTGTAATTATTTTAACCAGGTACAATAGCTATTAAATAGTTAAGAACTATTTAATAGTTACCTAGTTAAAATAATAACAAAATTACCTGTAAAATAAGTCCTAACCTAAGATATAATTAAACCTAACACTACCCTATCAATAAAATAATTAAATAAACTACCTACAATTACCTACAATTAACCTAACACTACACTATCAATAAATTAATTAAATACAATTCCTACAAATAAATACAATTAAATAAACTAGCTAAAGTACAAAAAATAAAAAAGATCTAAGTTACAGAAAATAAAAAAATATTTACAAACATAATAAAAATATTACAACAATTTTAAACTAATTACACCTACTCTAAGCCCCCTAATAAAATAACAAAGCCCCCCAAAATAAAAAATTCCCTACCCTATTCTAAATTAAAAAAGTTACAAGCTCTTTTACCTTACCAGCCCTGAACAGGGCCCTTTGCGGGGCATGCCCCAAGAATTTCAGCTCTTTTGCCTGTAAAAGAATAAATACAATACCCCCCCCCCCAACATTACAACCCACCACCCACATACCCCTAATCTAACCCAAACCCCCCTTAAATAAACCTAACACTAAGCCCCTGAAGATCTTCCTACCTTGTCTTCACCATACCAGGTTCACCGATCCGTCCTGAAGAGCTCCTCCGATGTCCTGATCCAAGCCCAAGCGGGGGCTGAAGAGGTCCATGATCCGGTCAAAGTCTTCATCCAAGCGGGGCAGAAGAGGATCTTCCATCCGATTGAAGTCATCATCCAGGCGGCATCTTCGATCTTCTTCCATCCGGAGCGAAGAGGCAGGATCCTGAAGACATCCAGCGCGGAACATCCATCCGGACCGACGACTGAACGACGAATGACTGTTCCTTTAAGGGACGTCATCCAAGATGGCGTCCCTCGAATTCCGATTGGCTGATAGGATTCTATCAGCCAATCGGAATTAAGGTAGGAATTTTCTGATTGGCTGATGGAATCAGCCAATCAGAATCAAGTTCAATCCGATTGGCTGATCCAATCAGCCAATCAGATTGAGCTCGCATTCTATTGGCTGATCGGAACAGCCAATAGAATGCGAGCTCAATCTGATTGGCTGATTGGATCAGCCAATCGGATTGAACTTGATTCTGATTGGCTGATTCCATCAGCCAATCAGAAAATTCCTACCTTAATTCCGATTGGCTGATAGAATCCTATCAGCCAATCGGAATTCGAGGGACGCCATCTTGGATGACGTCCCTTAAAGGAACAGTCATTCGTCGTTCAGTCGTCGGTCCGGATGGATGTTCCGCGCTGGATGTCTTCAGGATCCTGCCTCTTCGCTCCGGATGGAAGAAGATCGAAGATGCCGCCTGGATGATCACTTCAATCGGATGGAAGATCCTCTTCTGCCCCGCTTGGATGAAGACTTTGACCGGATCATGGACCTCTTCAGCCCCCGCTTGGGCTTGGATCAGGACATCGGAGGAGCTCTTCAGGACGGATCGGTGAACCTGGTATGGTGAAGACAAGGTAGGAAGATCTTCAGGGGCTTAGTGTTAGGTTTATTTAAGGGGGGTTTGGGTTAGATTAGGGGTATGTGGGTGGTGGGTTGTAATGTTGGGGGGGGGGTATTGTATTTATTCTTTTACAGGCAAAAGAGCTGAAATTCTTGGGGCATGCCCCGCAAAGGGCCCTGTTCAGGGCTGGTAAGGTAAAAGAGCTTGTAACTTTTTTAATTTAGAATAGGGTAGGGAATTTTTTATTTTGGGGGGCTTTGTTATTTTATTAGGGGGCTTAGAATAGGTGTAATTAGTTTAAAATTGTTGTAATATTTTTATTATGTTTGTAAATATTTTTTTATTTTCTGTAACTTAGATCTTTTTTATTTTTTGTACTTTAGCTAGTTTATTTAATTGTATTTATTTGTAGGAATTGTATTTAATTAATTTATTGATAGTGTAGTGTTAGGTTAATTGTAGGTAATTGTAGGTAGTTTATTTAATTATTTTATTGATAGGGTAGTGTTAGGTTTAATTATATCTTAGGTTAGGACTTATTTTACAGGTAATTTTGTTATTATTTTAACTAGGTAACTATTAAATAGTTCTTAACTATTTAATAGCTATTGTACCTGGTTAAAATAATTACAAAGTTACCTGTAAAATAAATATTAATCCTATAATAGCTATAATATAATTATAATTTATATTGTAGCTATATTAGGATGTATTTTACAGGTAAGTATTTAGCTTTAAATAGGAATCATTTATTTAATAAGAGTTAATTTATTTCGTTAGATGTAAATTATATTTAACTTAGGGGGGTGTTAGTGTTAGGGTTAGACTTAGCTTTAGGGGTTAATACATTTATTAGAATAGCGGTGAGCTCCGGTCGGCAGATTAGGGGTTAATAATTGAAGTTAGGTGTCGCGATGTTAGGGAGGGCAGATTAGGGGTTAATACTATTTATGATAGGGTTAGTGAGGCGGGTTAGGGGTTCATAACTTTATTATAGTAGCGCTCAGGTCCGCTCGGCAGATTAGGGGTTAATAAGTGTAGGCAGGTGTCGGCGACGTTGAGGGGGGCAGATTAGGGGTTAATAAATATAATATAGGGGTCGGCGATGTTAGGGGTAGCAGATTAGGGGTACATAGGGATAACGTAGGTGGCGGCGATTTGCGGTCGGAAGATTAGGGGTTAATTATTTTAAGTAGCTTGCGGCGACGTTGTGGGGGGCAAGTTAGGGGTTAAGAAATATAATATAGGGGTCGGCGGGGTTAGGGGCAGCAGATTAGGGGTACATAAGTATAACGTAGGTGGCGGTCGGCAGATTAGGGGTTAAAAATTTAAATCGAGTGGCGGCGATGTGGGGGGAGCTCGGTTTAGGGGTACATAGGTAGTTTATGGGTGTTAGTGTACTTTAGGGTACAGTAGTTAAGAGCTTTATAAACCGGCGTTAGCCAGAAAGCTCTTAACTCCTGCTATTTTCAGGCGGCTGGAATTTTGGCGTTAGAGCTCTAACGCTCACTTCAGAAACGACTCTAAATACCGGCGTTAGAAAGATCCCATTGAAAAGATAGGCTACGCAAATGGCGTAGGGGGATCTGCGGTATGGAAAAGTCGCGGCTGAAAAGTGAGCGTTAGACCCTTTAATCACTGACTCCAAATACCAGCGGGCGGCCAAAACCAGCGTTAGGAGCCTCTAACGCTGGTTTTGACGGCTACCGCCGAACTCCAAATCTAGGCCTTTGTTATTACATTTATAGCTAACCTTTTTTTGTATCTTACATATAATATTGTTATCCATATTATTGCTTAAATTGGTTTGGTTGTTCTTGTTTTTGACTATTTTGCTGGGTGCCAGAATTCTTTTTAAATTGGGCACTCTTCTATAAACGATAGTAGGTTTCGTATCTAGCAGTTGGCCCAACACAGGGTCCTTTAATAGAATTTTCCAATGTTTATTGATACTTTGTTTGATCGCATTATGGTTACAATTATATTCTGTGATAAACATGGTCCGGTTACTAATGCTATCCTGGGATTGTATATTAGCTTTCTTTTTCTCAAAGGATTGATTTCTATCATTCTTTCTAGCTCTTTCATAGGCACTATTAATGATATTTTCTGGGTATCTTTTCTCTTTAAATCTATCTTTGAGAATCTTGCTCTGTGTCTCATAATCTGTTAAGCTACTGCAATTTCTGCGGACCCGCTTGAACTGCCCATATGGTACATTTCTTTTCCATGGGAGGTGGTGATTGCTTCTAAAATCTAGGTAACTGTTGCAATCTACTTGCTTGAAATGAGTGCTGGTAGAAATCCTGACATTATCAAAACATAAATTTAAATCTAGTAAAACAACAGTATTGGTGTCTATTGTGCTTGTAAATTTTAAACCTTTGTTGTTACTATTAAGGTGTCTCACAAATTCCTCAGCTGATAACCTATCACCCCTCCACACGATGACCAGATTGTCTATATAGCGGCCATAGCATACCAGGCTTTCCCCAAATCTGGAGTCATATATATATTGTTGTTTAAAAGACCCCATAAATTGGCATAACTTGGGGCGAACCTGGTGCCCATGGCCGTCCCCTTCACCTGAAGGTAGTACTCGTCCTGGAAAATAAAATAATTGTGATGTAGGATAAATTATACTAGTGATAAAATGAACTGTTTTGGGGTATCTGGCAAGAATATATCTGTTTCCAGGAACCCAAAAACGGCCTGTATACCAAGATCATGTGAAATGTTGGAATATAAAGCTTGAACGTCACACGTGATCCAAATAAGATCACGTGTGATGTTGATTTGCTCAAGTTTACTGATTAAATCTGATGAATCTCGTATATAGGAATCTAAACCTACTACGTACTTTTGTAAAAAGAAATCGACATAAGACGAGGCATTGTCTGTTAGGCTGCCTATATTATCGGGCGGCCGGGGGGACGTCTAGGGTCTTTGTGCAACTTTGGCAGATGGTAATAGAATGCACGATTCGGTTCAGTGGGGATGAGGTAATCCTTTTCTTTTTTAGTAACAATTCCTTCCTTGAAAGCATATTCCACTATATCTCGCAAAATCACCAAATACTTAGTGGTAGGATCAAAAGTCATTCTGATATAATAATTTTTGTCTTTCAGGATCTTCCCGCCTCTAAAAGATAGTCAGTCAAATCCTGAATGACAATCCCTCCGCCTTTATCGGCCTGCCTGATAACGATAGATTTATCATTTCTTAAAGTTTCTAGAGCACATTTCTCATTCCAAAAAAGATTACCCCTTCTATTGGTGCCTTTGGGGATCTGGTCAAATTCATCACTCATTAATTGTCTAAAAATCTCTATATAAGCATTATTTAATAGTTTGGGGGCAAAGTTGGATTTATTTCTGAAGTGTGTATGAATAAAACCTTCACATAGATGATTAACTAAGGATTCAGGCTCATATATTGGAATCTGTTGGTTATTGAGCCTAGAGTCCATTGTCTCTGTCAAAATTGGCAATCTAGAGTCATCTTTTAATTTCTTCTCTGCAAAATATTTCTGCATCGAAAGTTTTTGTGTGAATCTGTTGAGGTCCACAAAAAGTGAGAACATATTATGCGAATTAGAAGGACTAAATGACAATCCCTTCCCTAAGACCCTGATTTTGTCGTTGGTCAAGGTGTGGGAAGACAAATTAAAGATACCACTGCTCAAGGCCTGTAGTCGTGCCTTTTTGAGGGCTGTATTTCGTCCTCTACATCCTCGTTTATGTGAGGCCTTTTTCCTTTGTATGAAGGCGTGAGGCTGACTACAGGCTCCAAGTAGCTTGCGATCTTTTTTTGTTTCCATATGGGTTGTCTGGGGCGCTGTTCTAAAAAATGATGTGAGGTCATAGGTTGTTGAACATTGCTAGCTTCGATACATTCAGAGGGCCTAACGTCAAAACCTTGAGGGTCCATATTACTTAAGGCATTGAACCTATTTGAGGTGCTTGCCTCAATAAAACTAAAGTCTCTTGCCCCCCCCCAATGGTATTCTTGTATAGGGTGGCTGATCCTTAGAAGCTGATTTAGCATTGGACCATTGTTCATTGACATGTGGTTTATAGCAATTGTATTGCTCATAAGAATTTCTTTCTCTATTATGATGATAATAGTGTCTTTCATCCCTACTATGCCCGTAGTTGGTGGAAAAAGATGGTCCATTATATGACCAACTCCAGTTTGGTACCTGATAATGGTAATCAGGAGGCCTTTGTTGACTATGTTGGTTTTGTCTATAATCCCTATCCTGATGGTTCATTACTTGTCTATTATTGTTTCGAATCCAATTATTGGTTTTGTTTTTGTTTTTATTCTTGTTCTTATTTTTATGATGATTGACTACTGTCCATCAACCCTCATATTGATGGTTTGGTGTAGGTGTGACAGGTGTCATCCTCTGTTCCTCATCATGATGGTCATTTGTATTGGGGGTTTCTATCTGTATTTTCTTTTTATTATAAGTATAAATTTCCCCTTTCAAATAGTCATCATTATCTCTAGCCAGTTTGCGATTTTTAATTTCCATCAGTTATTTTTGATAGTTATCAGTTTTCTGTAAGACCATACCATTAAGTTCTTCATATTGTTTGGTATTTTTAAATTTATCTAGACTTAGTTGAACAATTTCTATTTCTTTTGAAATTTTGTCAACTAATGACTTACGATAAGCAATCAAAATTTTCATGAGAGTCACTGAACAGGTGGTAAGAGTTTCTTCCCACTTAGTGTTCAGGGACTGGTCATCCTTAAATGAACAACTCTTGAAAATTCTGAGACCTCTGGGCACTTGGTTGACGTCTACATACTTTTGGAGCATCTCTGCATCCAACCAGTGTCTACATTCATCATTAATTAAATCCTCTAGTTTAGCAAATAAGGTGTGGATAGGCATATTATCAATTGATAAATCTTCATTAGGGGCCACATGTGTTGATCCCACGTGTGAAACTAATAACAACCTCTTATTATGTCTTTCGTTAATGGAAAGCATAATGAGGTTTTAATAAGGTGAAATAATTGGTGAATCAATAACAAAACCAAAGAAACAAAATCTATACACTCCAAAAAATCTGACAAAAGTAACCTATTAAATTAATAGGAGGTGATAGTTAAACAACCTAACAATTAGTGCAAATAAATAAATCTATACACTCCTATAGAAGTAATGAGGGATAAATAAAACCAAAATTGTTAATGTGACTCACTCAATTAATCTAGTGATATAACATATAAAAAGAAATAAGCATGTAATCGCTAAATATATGAGCCCCCCTACAAATTAATAAAAGGGTGATAAAAGCAACCAAAATATATCAAATAATGAACGAGTGTGAAATTAAAAAAATAATTAATAAATATAGACTCTAAAATATGTATATTTGCGTATATTTACTATATATATATAAGCAAACTTAATAATTTAAATACAAGTGATAATTGAACAACACAGGTGTGTTGGGTGATATATTTGTGTCGGAAATGGGAATTAATAAGTGGGCACGCTAAGTGTTATATCAACTGATAATATGAAAATATTAAAATTGTTAGCAATAGCTGGTAATAGTTTCAATCCATATTGTAACTTGACTAGGTGAATAAACTAACTTTAGTTGATATTATAAACTTAATTAATGTGATATACTTTCTATGCTGGCACTGATAGTATTGACAACCCAGAGGTACCTAGATAAAATATATATATATATATATATATATATATATATATATATATGTATATATATATGTATATCACTGCAAGTGAGGCAATAAGATAAACAAAACCTTGAAGCTAAAATAAATGGCAATAGTACCATGGGTTAATGCTCTATAGAAAACATATGAACAAACTAGATGATCTGAAATAACATATGTCAAACAAGCGGTATGAAACAATGATACTTAGCACAATGTCCTTTGTTAAGGAAGAACCGGCAGCTACCTTAAGCCAAAAACACGGCAATCAATGGAAAAACAAGTTCAGAGTAGAAACTCCTTGAAGAGGTGCGCTCGGGAAAGAAGGTAATCAGAGTAAATCCAAAATGTCCAATAGAAGGCAGCTCTTCCGAGACGTGGAGGGACGATGAAAGTATCTATAACGGGAGACAGGAAGGCGCTAATAGGGTGATATCGCCACAAACAAAACTAAATGTGGGCAGGGTGAGAGCAATACTCACAAGCAGAGCGGCACTGCGACGTGCCTGAAAGAGCAGACCGGGACCTCAGCGTCGCCCGGAAGACCACAAAGGCGGCAGCAAATCCTCGATCAGGAACGTACTTGGTGTGACCAATCTGGATCCTAGTGTGATGACACACCTTCCTCTCTGTGTTCAGAGATTCTGTACCCTTACAGGAGGAAATCAAGTGGCAGTAGACAGGGAACCAACTCCGGTCACTCAAAAGTAGCACAATTCAAAGTAGGAAAGAGGGGAGATCAAACTCCAGCAGGGTAAATATAAAACAAATTTATTAAAATGTTTTAAAATCAAGCACCGCGTTTCTCGGCTACACAGAGCCGTTTCATCAGGCTATAATACATGTTCTAACAAGCCTGCTGCTTAAATACCTTCTCTAACCAATCCAGTAACATCCAAATCTATACACCCCTAACAAGATGGCTTGCGTCTCAATAACTAATAGACTGCTGACAGACACAATCATTTAAAAAGTAAATCTTTGTCTTTGTGTTGTGCTCACACTATATGTTAATAACCTAACTGTATTATAGTGGGGTAGGTTTTTGTTAATATAGTTATTAAGTAATAAATATAAAAATATAAAAATAACATGGCGAACAACTATTTAAACTACCAAAAAGAACCATTGTTGGTATTTAGTTACCTTACTGGATTTTTCTTTTTCTTTCCCCATAGATAATGATTTATGATATTATGATGTATCATACATTTGAATCTAAAAATATACAAACATATAAACTTACAAAATAACCTCATATATACAGGCTTAGTACAAATTAATACTGCAGTGTTTCTCAACGATATTAAAGCAATAATCTAACAAGAAAGCTCATTCAATTAGAAAAAAATATTGTACAATACATGTAAATACATAGATAAGTTTTCAACCCTTAAAAATATTAAATATTTGAGATACAATTTTAAACTCCCTTAAAGAAAAAACCCCAAGTCTAAGGAAGTAAATTACCAACTATTGACAGATCATATTAGTGAGTATGTTACAAAACATGATCAATCTTTCTACCGCATTAGCGGTCTAAATTATTTGCCTATTCCAAAAGGGCATAACGTAATAAATTGTGATATTCTGTACAAATCTCTAAGTGGAGATATAAATAGTTCATAGCATATTAATAGTAGTACTTAAAATATTAAAAGGTATAAACATAAAAATAACAACTATACTAATCTTGAAAAGCTGCAAGATCAATGTTCATATTGAGACCTAATGGATGTAGAGTTTGAAGGCTGTAAATCCAGAAGGTCTCCCTCTGTCTGAGCCTAAAAAAAACGATTATAAAAGTCAGATCTAGGGATATGCTCTATAGGAGTAATTTTCAGACAATGTAAATTACCACTATGTTTGATATTGCAGTGTCTGGACACACTATGTAGTTTGAAATTGATTTTTATATTTCTAAAGTGTTCTGACCATCTCACACTCAAACGTCTACAGGTGCGCCCCACATATTGGAACCCACAAAAACAGGATAGCAAGTAAATCCCATAGTTGGATGCACAAGTCATCCGACTACCCATTTTGTATGTTTTGGACGTCACGTTAGATTGAAAGGTGTTAACGTTGTGTGTTATATAGTTACACATTTTACATTTTTTGTTATTACATTTATAGCTACCCTTTTTTTGTATCTTACATATAATATTGTTATCCATATTATTACTTAAATTGGTTTGGTTGTTCTTGTTTTTGACTATTTTGCTGGGTGCCAGAATTCTTTTTAAATTGGGTGCTCTTCTATAAACGATAGTAGGTTTCATATCTAGCAGTTGGCCCAACACAGGGTCCTTTAATAGAATTTTCCAATGTTTATTGATACTTTGTTTGATCGCATTATGGTTACAATTATATTCTGTGATAAACATGGTCCAGTTACTAATGCTATCCTGGGATTGTATATTAGCTTTCTTTTTCTCAAAGTATTGATTTCTCTCATCCTTTCTAGCTCTTTCATAGGCACTATTAATGATATGTTCGGAACTCATTCATCTTAATGCAATGCGCATGCGTGACTACTTACGCTACTTGCGTAACTGAATAAGGGAATCCTGAGGTCCGCTTACAGTAAACAGTGCATCTGTTTGAAGGAAAAAGTAAATTGACGATTTCTCTTTTTTAATATTAACTATATACTAGCTACCTAGTTAAAATAAACACAAAGTTACCTGTAAAATAAAAACTAACTTGCCTTACAATAAAACATTACAATAAAATAAAATAAAATAAATTATTAAAATACAATTATCTAAATAACAAAAAAAATAAACTCTAAACTACACAAAATTAAAAAATTAAATTATCAAAAATAAAAACAAATTACTCCTAATCTAATAGCCCTATCAAAATAAAAAAGCCACCCCCCCCCCAAAATGAAAAAAAACCCTAGCCTACACTAAACTGCCAATGGCCCTTAAAAGAGCCTTTTGCGGGGCATTGCCCCAAAGAAATCAGCTCTTTTATCTGTAAAAAAAAAATACAAACAACCCCCCAACAGTAAAACCCACCACCCACCCAACCAAACCCCCCAAATAAAAACCTATCTAAATAAACCTAAGCTAACCATCGGATGGCCATTGCCCTTAAAAGGGCATTTAGCTCTTTTACATTGCCCAAACCCTAAGCTAAAAATAAAATCCACCCAATAAACCCTTAAAAAAACAAACTCTACCCCCGACAATCCACTTACAGTTTTCGAAAACCGGGCATCCATTATCATCCAGATGGCAGAAGTCTTCATCCAAGCCGGCAGAAGTCCTCATCCAAGCCGGCAGAAGTCTTCATCCAAGTGGGTAGAAGTCCTCATCTAAGCGGCAGAAGTCTTCATACAGACGGCATCTTCATCCATCCGGCGCTGAGCAGGTCCATCTTCAAGACATCCGACGCCGAGCATCCTCTTCTTCCGATCGTCGCTGGAAAATGAAGTTTTCCTTTAAGTGACGTTATCCAAGATGGCGTCGCTTACATTCCGATTGGCTGATAGAATTCTATCAGCCAATAGGAATTAAAGGGGAAAAAATCCTAGGATTGAGCTCTAATCCTATTGGCTATTCCAATCAGCCAATAGAATGTGAGCTCAATCCTATAGGCTGATTGGATCAGCCAATAGGATTAAAGCTCAATCCTATTGGCTGATTGGATCAGCCAATATGATTTTCCCCCTTTAATTCATATTGGCTGATAGAATTATATCAGCCAATCGGAATGTAAGGGATGCTATCTTGGATAACTTCACTTAAAGGGAACTTCATTTTCCAGCAACGATCGGAAGAAGAGGATGCTCTACGCCGGATGTCTTGAAGATGGACCCGCTCCGTGCCAGATGAATGAAGATAGAAGATGCCGCCTGGATGAAGACTTCTGCCCACTTGGATGAAGACTTCTGCTGGCTTCGATGAGGACTTCTGCCCGCTTGGATGAAGACTTTTGCCAGCTTCGTTGAGGACTACTGCCCGCTCGGATGAAGACTTCTGCCAGACTTCTTACCTGTGAAATAAAAATAAAACCTAAGCTAGCTACAATGTAACTATTAGTTGTTTTGTAGCTAGCTTAGGTTTTATTTTACAGGTAAGTATTTTGTTTTAAATAGGAATTATAGGTGCCAGTTTTAATAAGAGTGACAATGGCAGCCATTTAATATGAAACATACAAATTTTAGGGCTGTTTGTGAATCTGAAGTTTCCAATCGGCCTGGAATATACATTATGTATATGAATAAGTTTTATTTAGATTTATTTTAATTATATTTAAGTTAGGGGTGTTAGGGTTATGCTTAGGGTTACGTTAGGGTTAGGTTTAGAGGTTAATATATTTATTTAGTGTTAGTGATGTTGGAGGCCAGAGGTTTAGGGGTTAATAACTTTAGTATAGTGGCGGCGACATTGGGGGCAGCAGATTAGGGGTTAATAACTGTATTGTAGGTGGCGGCGATATTAAGGACGGCAGATTAGAGGTTAATAAGTGTATTTAGGTTGCGGCGATGTTAGGGGCAGCAGATTAGGGCTTAATAACTGTATGTAGGTGGCTGCGATATCGGGAGCGGCAGATTAAGGGTTAATAGTTTTATTTAGGTGGCGGCGATGTTAAGGGTGGCAGATTAGGGGTTAATAACATTATGTAGGTGGCGGCAATGTAGGGCGCGGCAGATTAGGGGTGTTTAGACGTGGTTTTTATGTTAGGGTGTTAGGTTTAAACTTAACTTTTTCTTTCCCCATAGACATCAATGGGGCTGCGTTATGGAGCTTTTGTTTCTGCGATTGCAGGTGTTAGGCTTTTTTTTTGCTCTTCCAATTGATGTCTATGGGGAAATCGTGCACAAGCTCGTCAAAACACTGCTTGTATTTGGGTGAGGTATGGAGCTCAACGCCACCATATCGCCCGCACAAGCCGGGTTTTTTCAAACCTGTAATAGCAGCGCTATGAAAAGTGAGAGATGAAAATAACGTACAAGAAAATTAGCGAGCAGCCATAACTTGTAATCTAGCCGTATGTTAGTTAATAGACATAGGGGTAAATATACACTCCTATATCTCTAATTATTAAGTAGCCACATGTATTTATATGTTCAAATAGGCCTATATATTAAACATAGTGTATATGGAAGGGTTTAAAGTTTAAATATTAGGAGTCTACTATAAAATTACTATTATCAATACGGTAGGAATTAGGCATCTATGAATAATTTAAGGTCCCACATCTCATTTATGCTTTTGGGATATCCTGTTTGTAATTTGTGTATCCATAACACTTCCTTTTTATTCAATTTTGCTAGTCTATCTCCCCCTGTGATACGTTTAGGTATCCAATCAATGGCTTGGAATTCAAAAAGAAATAAAATGTAATTTTTTTTTCGCTGGCTCATCATAATCTAGTCCTGTCCTATGTTTGGCAAAATGTTTCGCTACTTGAGTTTTGGGTTCATCTACCTCTAATGAGAGTAGATGTTCGCGTATATGGTCCTTGAGAGGTCTGGTGGTATGCCCAGTGTATTGACACCCACATAACTTAGAGGAGATAAGATAAACTACGAAACTAGAAATACAAGTTAGATGGTAGTAAATCCTGAATTCACACTGTGTTTGGTCGGAGATAAAAATGTCTGCCACTTATACATGATGACAACATTTACAGGGTCTGACACTACACTTATATGTACCATTTTTCTTACTCAGCCAATTTCTACAACTAGTTTGGGTATTAGAAAAGCTTTTGTTCACATAATTCCCAATAGTTTTAGCCCTCCTTGATACAAATTGTACTCCTTGACTAGTAATACCCTTCAATGATGGTTCCCTGCTTAGTATGGGCAAATATTTTTCCACAATATTACATACCTTACGGTATTGATTACTGTATTGTGTGGGAAATACAAGCTTTTTACTCCCCTTATCATTCTTAGGTTTGTCAATTATTAGGGACTCTCTATCCATGGTCCTTACTTCTAATAATGATTTAGTTAGATTTTTGTCCTTATATCCTCTCTCTTTTAATCTGTTTTTTAGATCTTTAGCATGTCTATCATAATCATTTAAATTTGTACAGTTTCTACGAAGTCTCATAAATTGACCCTTAGGGATCGCTTTTTTTAGGTGATTAGCAATTTCTTTCCTATAGGCTTCTGTAATCAGCATCTTGTTCAATTGATCTGTCTTAATGTTAAGATCTAAAAACTTAATCTCATCTTTGGCCCAGGTATAAGTGGATTTTAGATTTATACTGCTATTGTTCAATTCCTTGATAAAATGTTCAAGTTGTTCAATGTCGTCCTCTCAAACAATCAATACATTGTCAATAAATTTTGTATAAAACTTGATGCTGTCTTTATAGTCATTAAGCTCACCAAATATCTTGAAAATTTCAAAGTAGCCAAGAAAAATATTTGCATAGGAGGGGGCAAATTTTGCCCCCATGGCAGTGCCTCTATTCTGCAAATATATTTTATTTTCAAAGACAAAATAATTATGTGTAAGCAGAAATTTTACTAAGCCAACCAAATAACATATAAAGACAGCATCAAAGTCCGTATATAATTTTAACATCCCCTCCAGAGCCAATAATCCTTGGCTATGGGGTATGCATGAGTATAAAGAGACAACATCAACTGTAAGTAACACATACGTATCTTTCCAGGTAATATCTTTCTGTTTTCTCAATAATTTTTTGGTGTATCTTAAATACCCAGGCATACCTCTTACAGTAGGTTGAAGAAAACCGTCAATCCATTCACCCAATTTTTCACCTAAGGTGCCTATGGTGGAAATATTGGGCCTACCAGGAGGGTTAGAGGGATTTTTGTGAATTTTAGGGAGATGCTTGAATGTAGATACACAAGGAAACTTAACCAACAGGGAATCTACTGTTGTTTTTATCAAGAATACCTAGACTTATACCTTCCAGCAATAACTTTTCAAGTTCACTGACAAATTTGTTGGTAGGGTTAAATGTTAGGAATTTATATATATCACTGTCACCAAGCTGTCGATAGGCCTCATTTGTATATGTGTCCCTATACATTTTTACTATTGTTCCACCCTTGTCAGAATTAGTAATGACTAAATCTTCATTTTTTTTAAGTTCTTTTAATGCCTTCCATTCTGTGTTAGTAAGATTGTTAGATCTTTTTAACCTTTGTGTTTCTAATACATGCAACTCAGTCAGTTCTTGTTCAACTATAGCATGGAATAATTCAATAGTGCCACCCCTAGAGTTTGAGGGATAAAAATACTTGTTAGTGCAATTTTTTGTTCCCTTAGGGATTAAAACAATATCCTCATTATATATAAGGCTATCTTTATTAAGAATAACTAAATCTTTTAGCCCACATAATTATTTGAATTCTAAATTCTCCATATTAGAGACAATATCAGCGTTACTTGAGTTAACACCCTGTGTATCAGCCGTGCTTGGCTGTTCAAAATCATGCTTTTTTAACGTGATTTTTCTTACAAATTTATTCAGGTCAAGTATGGTATTAAATAGGTCAAAATCACAAGAGGGAACAAATCCAAGTCCCTTAGATAATACTTTATATGGATCTTCAGTAAGTATAAGGCTGGACAAGTTCATCACATGTAGTCCCTCTGATTTTTCCTGTTTTTTTGCCCTCCTATTAGCTCTACTTGGGTATCTTGGTGTTGATATATGCTGTATCTGCTCCGTTGTTATACTCAAAGGTTCTTTCCCATGTGTTGGAGTGACTAGTTCTGAAAGCAACTTTCGACCTAGATTCTCTTTTGGCCTCGCCCCTAGATCTTTATCTTTATTAATTGATCTCTCCCTAACAGAGAGCACAGCTTCATATTCTGCATTTTGGAAAACTTGGTTGTAATTTTATGATTCTAAATGTAAATAATATGCAAATGTATATAGTAATTTAAAGGGACATTAAACTCAAACTGTATTTCCTGAATTTTTGTTTAATTATGCAATATATTTTCATTATTTATTTTGTGCACTTTTACATAAAGTGACTGTAGTGTATACTGTAAGATCTAGAATCCTGGTCATACACTTACTACACTGTAGCAGAGTGAGGTCACATTTTAAGTTCAGATTGATTCCTATAACAGAAAAGAAAAAGAATAAAAAGAATGGATTACCACAAAGGGGAGCCTCTGGTTTAGAAACTTCTCTACCTTTGGACAAAGCCACGAAACAGTTGCTAAGAACTTTAAAGATGACAATGCTGCAAAATCCACAAATTCAAGTATCATTAAGAGATAGGGAACCTGGGTAGAGATGGGCACGGCTTCACACACTAACGTACGCCTGACGTAGGTACGTGTCAATGGTGCCAAGACGGACCGACTGAGTGAGACGCCGATGGGTAGGCGTCCTCGCACAGGATACTGTCTGCCATGAGGGGGATTGTAAGAGGGAGTTGCCGGGCTACCATGGTCCACAGTCGGCGGGCTCAAGACTTTACTGCAGTCTAACTCGCAAGCGTATCAGCTCAGCTTCCTAGGGGGAGTGTGTGGGAGGAAGAAGTAGTGCAAGGTATATTGAAAGGTTTCTTTTTTTATCTTGATCAGCTGTACTGTTGGGTATTGGTTAGTGCCTTGTTCACTGCTCTCCCTCTTATGCACTCTTACCGGGAGCTGGTTCCAATTTTTGGAAGTGTGAAGCCATTGAGCTGCATTAGGTATAGAATATGCAGCTTCAAATCCCCATACAGATAATAAGGGTCTGTGGAACTGAGGGTCTTATTCTTTTTTTTTCTTTATCCTTGTTCAAACATGACCTATAGTCCTTAAACATTTAAAAGGAAAGACTGTCCAATAAAGTATTATAAATATAATTAACAGCTACAGGAACCCAGGTGTTAATCAGCGAGCTGGGCTGCTGTGAAAGGTCCAGCCTGAGCAACTTGGCACATTGGTGCCGTAACGTTTGTGAGTACCCTGCACTTATCTTTTACCTCAGTTAAGGTGTTGTATGTTTACGGATTCACACATGTATGGCATATGCTTGTCTTTCTTCTCATTCCATATGTGGTCAAGCGTCGCTTACTTCAGATACAGCGAGCTGGACAGCTGTTGAAGGTCCAGCCTGTTTTGCTTGGCACTCTAATGTGCCGCTTTCTGTCTATAATGATCATGGATCTCAGCGAGCTGGGCTGCTGTTGAAGGCCCAGCCTGCGCCTATAGGCACGACAGAGTGCCATTTGAATATGTGAGTACCCTGGGCATAACAACATTGGGACAAGGGGGGATACACACATGTGGTGGTTTTTTTCTTGTTTTTTTTTTTCTCCAGCCTGGATATTTGGGGGCTGGCTTTATAAGAAATATAAAAAACTGGGCAACACAACACACCGCCGACTGGGCACTAAAGAAAAGAGGAAAAACATAAGTGGTCGTTCTTCCCTCTTCTCGTTAATCTGGAGGAAAAGCGTGGAAAAATTTAAATAACAACGGGACTTGGAGCTTTATGAGTGAATCCACTTGAGTATTATTTTGCCTTGATTTTTCTTTTTTTTTCTTTTTTTCCCCCTTGGTATTCCGTCCCTCCTTTTGTCACATAATTATAAAATCTGTCACTGGGACAAATGTTTTTTTTTTTTTTTTAGCATATATAGACAGAATTTTAAGCCCTTTGATAGAACCAATTGTTTTTTTTTATTTTTTGTTGTAAAATGTCTAATTTGGATATGTGATTTTAGCCGGGAAGCTGGGTATAAACACTGTATAATTGTATATTTAAAAAACTAGCTACTAGTAACAAGCTACAAGGCTAAGCAGAAGGATTAAATTCCTTTGTAATTCTCCTTTATGGATAAATTTCTCTTCCCCCCTTTAAATAATAAAACAGCAAATATGGCGTAAGAAGGCAGCAGGAAAAAAGAACAGCTAGGCGCAGCATTGAAAATAGCCAAGAATCTCCGCAAGAGAGTGCCATAGATCTAGTTAAAGGGACAGTCTAGTCCTAAAAAACTTTCATGATTCAGATAGGGCATATAATTTTAAACAATTTTCCAATTTACTTTTATCACCAATTTTTCTTTGTTCTCTTGGTATTCTTAGTTGAAAGCTTAACTTAGGAGGTTCATATGCTAATTTCTTAGACCTTGAAAAATGCATTTAACAGGTTTTTCACCACTAGAGGGTGTTAGTTCATGTTTTTCATATAGATAACACTGCGCTTGTGCACGTGAAGTTACCTGGGAGGCATCACTGATTGGTTAAACTGCAAGTCTGTCAAAAGAACAAATAAAGGGGCAGTCTGCAGAGGCTTAGATGCAAGATAATCAAACAAAAATATATAAATATAACTGTGTTGGTTATGCAAAACTAGGGAATGGGTAAACAAGGGATTATCTATCTTTTAAAACAATAACAATTCTGGTGTAGACTGTCCCTTTAATAGTTCTGAATTATTGAAACAAATGAGTGAGTTGTTTTTACCCAAATTTGAAGCAATTCAAACCAGTGTAGATGCATTATCACAAGAGATTAAGCATATGGTAACTAGAATTAGCTTAGCAGAACAGCGAATCTCAGATTTAGAGGATAGGGACATAGAGAAAGACAAAGATATGGCATATATTCAAAAACAAGTGAAATTCTTAAGCAAGAAGGTAGAAGATCTGGAGAACAGGTCAAGGAGGAACAACGTAAGAGTGATTGGGGTTCCGGAAACACTATCTGAGAAAGATCTAATTCATTTTGCGTCAGTACAATTACCCTCTCTACTAAATATTATGGAGCCTAACTCTAGTTTTACGGTAGAGAGAGCGTATAGGATAGGGATCTTAAGGAATCAGGAAGATGGCAAGAATAGACCAAGACCAATTATTATTAAATACCTAAATTTTCAAGAAAAAGTTAAGATTTTACAAGCATTCAGGTCACAGAAAGAAGTGTTCTTCCAATCTAGAAAAATATTAACCTTCCAGGATTTTGCATACGAGACCTCAAATAAAAGGAAGCTCTGTGCCCCAATCTGCTCACGTTTGATTCAAGAAGGGAGAGTAGTCAGGCTTTTATATCCAGCTAGAATCAGTATCCAGACTAGGGAAGGGTTTAAGACTTTTGAGTCCTCAGGATTTGGAAAACTTTCTAAGAGTTGAACAAAGGTGAGAGGTTATTGATGTAACACTAGGGGTAGAATTTGTTGGAAGTAAGTTTAAACTGCTGGGGGGGGGGGGATAAGGTTATGATTAGATGCACTGTAATTGGTCTGGAACAAGGAGGGATAGGTTCTGTGTATGTTGGGGCTTGGGTTTTTTTTTTTTGTTTGTTTTCTCCCCCTGCTACCTCAGCACTATTTAGCTGCTAGTAATAGTAAAATAAAGATTAACAATGGTGGAGACATGTAGGTTTGGATCATAGAATGTGAGAGGGTTTAATTCCCCACTTAAAAGGAAAGCAATCTTAAATCACTTAAACAAACTCAAGATAGATATTGGTTTATTACAGGAAACCCACTTAAATGAGATTGAAAGTCAAAAACTCAAATGGGGTTGGGTGGGAGAAGTAGTATATGCGACAGGTACACAGCAAAAGAGAGGGGTAGCTATAGTTTTTAGAAAGACCTTAAATTATAAAATCTTGAGACGGGAGATTGACCAACATGGGAGGTATATTATACTTGAGCTAGAATTAGGCTTAAAAAAAAAATTGTATTATGTAATGTCTATGGCCCCAATATAAAGAAAAATTCTTTCTGGGAGTTCTTACAAGCTAAGCTATTGCAATATGACCAAAACATAATCCTGGGGGGTGATTTTAATTTAGTAGCTTCTGGTGTTATAGATAGAAGTAGAAAGGGGAAAATCGTTCCCACAGGATGTAAAGATTCTAAAATGTTCAAGAAATTGTGTTCTAATTTGGGCTTATTAGATATCTGGAGAAATACACATCCAGATAGTAAAACATTCACCTGTTTGTCCAAAGTGTACAAAACAATGTCACGTATTGACATGTTCTTAATTAGCAATAAGTTGTTTTCCTTAACAAAAGAAGCTGAAATCATGCCAATTACTATTTCGGACCACGCCCCAATTTCATTATCTCTGTTAATAATGAAGCCAAAACCGGTTAATAACAGTTTTTTTCTCCCCACATATCTATATAATAATCTAAAATTTCGCAGATTTTTGATTGATAAATGGAATATGGAATATAGTAATAAAGGCTCAGTATCAAATATAGAAATTATTTGGCATGCCTTTAAAGCGGTAATAAGGGGTTAGATCCTTGCATACACAATAAAACTAAAAAGGAAAAACGATTCTTATTGGATTCAATTTACTAATCAGATTATTAATAAATATAAAAAATATGTTATGGCTAACAGTGATAGTAACTGGCGTGAATACCTAGAGGCTAAAAAACAAAGAGATAGCTGGTATATTTTAAAAGAATCACAGAATGAGTTAAGGAGAAATAGCAAATATATGCAATATGGTAATAAAATAGGTACATTTTTGGCTAGACTAGTAAATACACGTAAAGCAAACAGTATTATAGCTTCTATTAAAACTAAACACAAAACATGCACACTCCCACATGATATTCTAGAAGAATTTTCGCAATATTTCAAACAGTTATATCAGGATCATACAATAGATCAACAAAAGAAAGATCTGTTTTGGAACATGGTTAAACTAACTCAAATAGCGAAAGAGGATCTTGATTCTTTAAACTCCCCAATATCGGAAGAGGAGATTAAAAAATCCATAAACAGGTTAAAACTTAATAAGACTCCAGGGCCGGACCATCTCCCAGGAGAAATATATAAAATTCTTACTGATGAAATCACTCCTATACTTTTTTAAGACCTTTAATCAATTTTTCTTAGAAAATAAAACACCTTTAAGCCAATTTATGGAATCTAGAATAATTTTAATTCCTAAAGCAGGTAAAAATAAAGAATCAATAGACTCATACAGGCCAATCTCCCTGCTAAATGTTGATTATAATATACTTACTTACATTTTAGCTAATAGACTTCAAACATTGATAGGTACGTTAATCCACCTAGACCAAACGGGATTTATTAAAGGAAGGACACTTATAAACAACCTTAGGAGAGTAGAGATAGCGATTAATCACTGTGAATTAAAGAAAGATAGGGAAGCAGACCCAAAAAAGGACGCATCGATTATCTCAATAGATACGCACAACGCGTTTGATTCATTACTATGGGACCACATGTTCACGACTATTAATAATTTTGGCATACATGGCAAATTTTATCAGACTATTGCCCTGCTTTATTCAAATCCAGAGGCGACCTTAAGTGTTAATTTTTTGATATCCGATAAATTTACTCTGTACAGAGGGACAAGATAGGGTTGCCCACTGTCCCCTCTTCTCTTTAATCTGGCCTTGAAGCCTTTAGCAATTTATTTTAGGCAAAACTTGACGGCGATAAATATTGAAGGGCATAGAATTACTCAAGCCATATACGCAGATGATCTGCTTATTTTTGCTCAAAACCTTAAATATAATTTATCCATAATTGTTAAGGCTCTAGATTCCTTTCAAACCTTTACTGGCTTTGCAATAAACAAAGACAAATCTGAACTTATGTGGCTTATTAAACTAAAAACCTCACCACCAATCCCATTTAAGGAGGCTAAAGATCATATCACATATTTAGGGATAACATTTTCACCTGATTCAAAGAGATGGTACAGCTTAAATTTATCACCAGCTATTGATTCATTTAAGCAAGATTTAGAGAGATGGAGGAAATTGCCTCTATCACTGTCAGGTCGGATCCACTTAGTTAAAATGGTTTCTCTACCAAAATTTATGTATATATTCCAGGCTTTACCATTACTATTACTAACGAAAGATCGAATATCATTAAATAAATTATTAAAACAATTTATTTGGGGTAATAAGAAGCCAAGGATAGCGCTCAAACGATTGTTTGCAAGGAAAGAGGCCGTAGGTATGCCGTACCAGACTTTGAACTCTATAACATAGCAGCTAACCTCAAATTTGTTTGGGACTGGTTTTTTGATAGGGGTCCCTTCTCTCTACTTGGAATAGAAAGTGCTTTAGTAGCCCCCTATGCTCTTAAAACTTTGACACATATGCCCTCAAAGCTAATTCCCAAAGAAATAAAAAGTTTCTTAATTATAAATCAACCAATACGGGCATGGCGGAAATTTTGTTCCAGAATAGGGATCAACTATAGAGGGTCATCTTTTTTAACTATTAGAGGCAACCCCGAATTTGAGGAGGGATACGACTCCGCTAGGTTCAAAACATGGTCAGACTTGGGGATAAATTATATTTCACAGCTTCTGAAAAAGGAAGATAATTCTATTAAAACTTTTGATGATTGTAAAAGAGAGTTCAATATACCAAACCATCTTTTTTTTTTTTCCTATTTACAAGTACGGCATTATGCTGAGCAATGTAAGAAAATGAATTTAATAGAATGGGATAATGCTTTACTCAGACAGATAATCAATCTATATAAGGCAGGGAAACTCTCTATTTCACTCTCATATCAAGTCTTATTAACGACCCAAGAACAAAGCAATTTGAGATACCTTGAATTAAAATGGAACCAATTTTGTAGTAACCAAGCTGAATTAGAACTAATTAAGAATTCTGGAATCAGGACGGCCAAAGCAATGAATGGGGAATATTTTAGAGAACAACAAGTAAAGATTCTTTTTCAATGCTATTATACACCTGGCTGGCAGGCCCGTTGGGATAAATTGAGTAGGAAAGCAGCATGTATAAAATGTAATTATTATGCAGTTGACATGGTCCATCTTTTTTGGTCATGCCCAGTAATTCAGAGATTTTGGGGGAACATTTCTTTCTGGGCTACGAAGATCTTGGGACATTTTTTTTATGTAGATAAATACGCAGTTGTTTTTTTTGCTGACCCAAGATGTAGCAGGTCTAAACGACTTACTGTTGAACACGGCAGTCTTGATTGGTAGGAAACTTATTCTTAAACACTGGCAGTCTAGTAAAGAACCTAAATTTTCTGAATTTAAAAATGGAATAGTATATCAAATGTTTCTAGAAAAAGCGTCAGTACAGGCACAGATAGAAAATAGTATTAAAGGTTTCATTAATAAGTGGGGGACCTTTATTAAGTCACTAGATCAGGAGACCCAGAAATTGGTCATCCAACCTTTCAAAAACTCCCTTTTTGTGCTAGAATGTAATTTAAGAGGAGAATGGCAATTTATCTGAGAGGTTATTTTGGGCGAGAGCAGGGGGAATTTTGGTTTCTATTATCTTCTTTCCCTTTTTTTTTTTTTTTGGGTTGGTTTTGTGTGTTAGGTATGAGGTTAAAATTATTGAAAACCCAGTACGATGTATAAATATTGACTTCTTCTGAAATATTAACAAGTATATAATCACATTGGCCAGCTGCTTAATTGTATGTTTTATAATATTTGGCCCTGCGTGGCACAAAAGACAAAGAATGTGTCTTTCTTCTTTTTTTTGTAACATTGTACACTGCTGGATATAAATTAAAAAAAAAAAAAAAAGAGATAGGGAACCTGGAAACTGAAGAGATTCTTCCAAGAACTTAAAAGAAAAACAAAACCTCAGTGTGAAGAACTAACTTCCAATAAAAAAAAACAATGATAGAGTAGAAACCTGAAATTGTAGGGAACTGATGGTTAATCCTATGTTTAATCCAATATCTGGTCCACTTTATAAAAGTTACAAAATCACAAAGAAGATTCTTCTCTTCCAATCATTTTTCAAGAATGCAGCATATCCAATAAAAAGCTTTAGCTATAAACAATTTATTGACCTGAGGGTAGAACTATTGATAGATATTTGCAAAAAATTTGGAAAAGATTAGCTAGGGCTAAACTTATAAATTATAATCAAGTCAAAATAATCTTTTATGATTCAGAAAGAGCATGCCGTGTTAAGACACTTTCCAATTTACTTCCATTATCAAATTTTGCACAGTCTTTTTATATACACACTTTCTGGGGAACAAGATCCTACCGAGAATGTGCACCAGCTCACAGGGTATACGTTTACGCATATTCATCATTATTATGACAAAGTAAGAGAATACATTAGCATGTCAATTCCATATGCAACTAAATATTTTCAGAAAAGACAATAAAATAAATAAATAGTAATGTGCTGAGGGTAGTGCTTTGGAACCTCTTTTTGAACATTATCAACCCCTCTCATTCAACTAAGGGTCACTCATAGACTAAGATGAGCTAGAATTACATTTAGAGGGAATTTTAATGATATAAATGGTCACTTTTGGACCTTGAAATTATAACAGGACTATGAACAATAAGATAATTAGTGTACTCATACGTTTCAATCTTGGAGAGATATAGCATATTGTAATAATATATCCTCCTAAAAAGATAAGGTCGCTCTATGAGAGATGGAGGAAAACTAGCATATCTGAACGTCATTCTTGTACAATTATTTGGAATAAAATGTATGATATAATAAATTATTGCTTAACAAAAATTAGTCAAAGTAAGATGAACCTAGTATATGTGCTCTTATTAACTCTGATAACTCTGATATAAAAGCTATGGGTCAAGAGACAATAATATTAACTCCTTCCAAACTGTAGAGGGCCTCTCTTGGACCCCAAAAAAGGGAGAAAGTCTACCTTAAACCAAAATAATGGATATGTAGTAAAGTATAGAAATAAACTGGACCTCCTATGTTATCAATAGGCCACTTTTGAGCCCATATATAGACAGAAGTAAGCTAGCATATAATGTGGCCGCTCTTAGGACAAAGAAAATGAGGAACAAAATGAGGATATACTAAAGAAATATGGCCACTCTTGGGCTTGATAAAGATATATTTAAAAATAAGAGTACACTTAATAGGTATCTGTCAATATGCATGGAGAACAGTTACACATACTAAGGTTGCCCAGATACCAGACCGTTAGTTGTTAATGCAGTAGTTAACTGCCCATAGGCTTTAAAATAATAATAAAATAGGTAAATATTAGCAGGTAAGTCTCAGGTCTTTAACTATTAGCAGTTAGGATAGGCCCCTCTAAATCTGCTCAGGTTGTCAGGGTGTAATAGAGTTTAACACTGTAAGAGAATAAAAAATGGTCAGCTTCAGTCGTTTATAGTCATAATACCTTATGGTAAGAGTATGCTAAAAGCAATGTGTTCACAGTGTAAAAGATAGTCTAGGTCTTTACACTAACAAATTTGAATGGTTACATTGCTTTATCAACCCTTTGATATTACAAGATATTGGAGCAAGAAACTACTAAGAATAACAACTCTCTATGCTTATTTCTGTTAACCTATATCAGCCTTACAACCCATAGTGTAAGAAAAAGAAAAATTGTTTCAGCAAAGCCAAAATATATCAGTGGGTTACTTAGCTCTCTTGTAATTAGAACAGTAAACAGTATTATATATTATACATCTATAGGTGCTTGGTTAAAGATCACATTATTTGACTACATAAACATGAACTACTAAAAGTAAAATACAGATATCTAACAATAGGTACAGTATATGTGCCTAGCAAACATTTACAGACTTGCTTAAATAAATGGTGACATACGTGAAGGGCAAATAATAAATGAATCAACATCAATAGTGTTCATATTAACCTATTATATACATTAGAACGTAGGGTACATTATGCAGTGTCCTCTCTTGTAAAAGGAGATACAAAAACTATGAACAGTTAAATGGTCAGGCTGGAACCTGTATGGGATTCTTGAAGCATCAATGGAGTGTTAATTATAAGATGACTTATCAGCTCAGATCACAAGATCGTCATGGAGAGAGAAAGTTAAATTTAAGCAGAGCACCGCTACAAAATAATTTGTACCAGCAAAGCTTAACCGATGCCAGATCTGGGGGGTAGTATATTCTCATACCACTCCAAAGAATCATAGCAGACAGGAGAATCATCCCGCTGAGCTAGAGAGGTAATAGAGTAGTGCGAGTCTGTCTCATATGGTTCCATCTGTTCCAGACAGATAAATTCAGTAGGTCAAGCAAAAACTTCCCATGCCGTATCCAAAGCACCTATCTCATCCTGAAAACGTGATGGACAATTGGACATGTGCCCCACTCCGGAGGGCTGGCCACATCCCTCTTGGCTGAGGCAATCTGTAAATGTGGGCACTCACTCTTGTAGTCATCAGGGTGAGAATAAGTGAACTCTGCCCCAGAGAGAGTGCTTCTCACATTTGAAATCATTGTCTTTTTATTATGTACATATTAACAATGCAATTCTACTGCATTGAGTGGTCCTTTAAGAGAAGAGTTACAAGCTGGAGTTGAAAATGTTCCCCAACAAATTTGCAGAATGCAAAATAATCTGGATGGGTGAAATAAGATTTTTTGAGATCTATGGTAATCATGAATGGCTAGGTTCAAGGGCAATAATGGCTCAGTCTTAAAATGACACTCCATAAATCTATTTTGTGCAGAACTAGACAAACATTCTTTGTAAAAAATAAAGGTTTGAAAAAAAACAAAACTGAACATGTTCTGATGAAGTGACAGGGGAAATTACCTACAACTAAAAGAGAGCGTGCATCATTTTCAGAGATCTCTTACTTTCACTAGATCCTAAGGGACACAAGAAAGGGGAAATTATATTTATTTAATGAAACAATATTTTTTAACAACTGGTCTTACAGAATTACACGTCATAGAGTATCATAGCAACTGGAAAGACTGGAGAGGTTAGTGTTAGTGAATCTACCCTAGTGTTTGATACAATACGAAAATGTATGTTACATTTACTGCCACAAACTGACCTACTGCTATAGTTATAAAATAAAACAAAATTAATTCAATTTATCTGATATGATTTCTGCAGCCTTTGATAATCTAAGCTAATTGCCTTTGTATATGATAAAATACTTTTATTTTATAATTCCCACTAGTGGAGTCAAACTCACTGGCCTGTAGTTACCATATTCCATCATTTTGCTTATGTTTATAAGAAGACGCTACAATAATATTTAACAGTCATTTGGATCTCCTCAACAGCTTTTCCTTGCTCTGGGTGAATGTGGTTGTGTAATACAAATTAGAAGGACAAGAAGGAAGGTTTATTTAATCTGTTTTAGACCCTAAAGCAGAGATGGCCAACTGGCAGCCAACTCCCATAGAAAACAGCAGAATTAAGAATTTGTGCCCTTGTTTTTATGTGACCCCAGGATAAAGCAGAACTAAAAGTGTGTGATTTGGAGACTTCAGGTGGGTTG